>NC_045599.1:73444685-73562185 GCF_009762305.2 Zalophus californianus | reverse complement strand
CATTGCCCCGGCAGGAGGAGGGTCAGAAAATGGAGTAGGAGGTATCTTTCCTTGTTGAAATGCAGCAGTTGTTTTGTCGATCAGACTCTGAGCCTGCTCTTCTACCCATTTCTGATAGTCTTTCACGTTCTCTGTTTCCTACCACTGCGGTGTGTCTTTCTCACAGATGGTGAGTCATGGGTGAGGAATGGGTCGCAGTAGTCACAACAAAACTTGGCTGTGTTGCTCTGCGGGCCACTGGCCATTCTGCCCCAGGATTGAAGTTTGTTTTTTTTTCTTCCAAGATTCAATTTATTTATTTGTCAAAGAGAGAGAGAGCGTGAGCGCACAAGCAGGGGGAGGAGGTGGAGCAGCAGGCAGAGGGAGAAGCAGGCTCCCCGCTGAGTAAGGAGCCCGATGCGGGACTAGATCCCAGGACCCTGGGGTCATGACTTGAGCTGAAGGCAGATGCTTAACCGATTGAGCCACCCAAGTGCCCCCAGGACTGAAGTTTTAGATAACTTTTTTGTAAACTCTTTTTAAATAGGTTAAGAGCCTAGATAATAATACTAATGGTATAAATAAAGTTGAAGAGGGATATTGAAGATACTTATGAGGAAAAGCCTCACTACTTTGAAGAAAGAAGAATGGATTTATGTATGTATATATGGTATGTACATATTTACTTATTTATTTTAAAATCTCTTCAAAAAATCCTTGGGAATTCCACTGGATAATTCTTTGTTAGCCTAGTTTGTTTAAGTAATAAATGAATAATACATAACTACCACTGTATGCTTAATAGAATAAAACTACATGTTCAATAAGGTAGAGTTTGAATGTATTCGAATTGAGAGAAAGAGAACACAAGATGTTCACATTGTAACACTTAAAATGTGTAATAATGGAACTGAATAAATGATGAAAACTGCAGAAAGTCATCCGAATATCCAATAAGAGTTTGTTCTTAATATCTCTCCAGGTGACACACTGCAGTGGAAGGATCTGGAACCCCATGCCACACTTGGTGGTGGAGTAGAGGATGATATTGTCCCACACCAGCCCTCAGTCCCTGCAGGGGCCCTTCTCCTATTGGTTGAGTGTGGTGAGTATGCCTCAAGGTTGAGCAAATCACCTTTTAAAGGAAAATGCCTCCGTTATCCACTGGAGAGCATGCTCACTAGTGCCCTGGCTTTTGACAGGAGAGGAAAAGCCGGTGAGGGCTGGTTTGTTCCAGAAAGGGAGGAAATTTGCTGGGATGTGTGTGGGAGATTGAGAGAGTATCCAGGTGTGGAGCATTTAGGGCTTGAGGTGACCCGTCCTTCGCAAATCTTTAGTCCTTGCTAGATTCCTTAAATGCTGGGGGAGAATGGTATTTTCATTTGCTTATTTGGTTGTTTATTTTTGGAAACCAGTGAACAGTCAGGGTTTTGTGACTGGTTTACACCGGTGGAGCAGAGATCCAGGCACAAATATAGGAGCTAGACCTAAGAAGTAAGCCCTGTAGATTTCACTTGATTCAATTTGTGACAAAAAGTTGGAGGTAATGACTCCAGTCTTACGAGGGAGCAAAACCATGAAAAGTAGGGCAGACAATGAAAAAATTAGATCCTGGGTGACTTCGTGGAGCACTAAGTCAAGCATCTTTTGAAAACTTCCCTATTTTAGACTTTTCAGTTTTATGAAACCATACAATCCCTTTATTTTATAAATCAGTTGGAATAGGGTTGTCTGCTACTTGCAGTAGAAACATCCTAACAGATATAAGTAATAAAAAGAGTATTACTACCCTGTGTGTAGACCATACTCTTCAGATCTTAGGTCAGGAAGCTGTGAGTCAGCCAAATTGTTCTGGAAGAAACTGTTTCAGGCTGGGAGGGGTTTCAACCCCACTGGTCACAAATAACAACTAGGTAGAAAGAGCCTAAATGTTCCATCATGAAGATGGCTGTGCCTCCCATCCCCAGGGGCCACCTGATTGTGCTGACTCTATGGCTAGTCTCTAGGTTACTCCCCTTATTAGAATGACTTACTAATAAGGCATGATAAGGGAGGTAACAAAGTGGGACATTCTGTGACCAAGACTTGAAGTTTAAAGGGATAGAAAAAAGAGGCTCTGGGGGTTGTTGGGAGGTGCTGAAGGGGAGGAGGGAGGGAGGGGAGGAGCCAGACTCCCCACTAGGGAGGGAGGGGAGGAGCCAGACTCCCCACTAGATCATTATCTTGGCCTGGCTCCAGCTGCTTCCTAGCTCCCTAGAGACAAGAGTGGGAATCACTAGAAAGGAGGTTCTGTTACCCTGACTCTGCACTCTTACCAGGAAAGGTGCTTTGAGAACAGAATGACCAATCCCAGTTTGTTCAGGACTTTCCCAGCTTTTGTCCTGAAAGTCTGAGTTTTGGGAAAGCTCCTGAGTGGTTGGTTGCCCTAGAGTCCTTTGGAATTTGAGGTGGGGTTAGTGGTTAGGGACCTTGCAGGAAGTGGTGCTCTCTGGGACTCAGTACCAGGGCAGGTCCAAGGAGGCACAAAGGAAGCAAGTTTGGAAAGTATGTTTTACGTAAGACATTGACTTTTCTCTCATTTCAAATTGGATTCTAGGATCCCTTGATCCAGAGAAAGGACAGAGCTGTCACTACTAAGGTTCCCGATCCCACCGAGGTTTCAGGAGGCCATTACACTCTTTCATTATAGTAAAGGCCTTCCAACACATGGGGTGAATCCCTGCCGACGTAAATTCAGAAAGAACAGAGTTGAAGGGGTAGAAATATCTACAGAATTGTCAGTAAAAGCTGTGGAGGTGATGTTGGAACGGGACACAGAAGAAGGGATGCTTGACCTTTGACCTTGGTGGCTTCAAATCTTCACTGGGACACTTAATAGTTTTGTTTTTTTTGAAGGAAGATATGTCATGGTCAGATAAGCTTGGGAACGACTGCCACCCTTTCTCCCCTCTCTTCAGCAGGTACTTTAGTGTGTCGAACTGCTCACCTTTGCTTACCCATTTCCCAACATTATATAGTTAGGTAATCTTATTTTATTTTAAATTGAAAAACATTTATTATCATCCCACGGTAATAGTGAGCCACTTTCAGAAATACTGCCCCAGAAAGTTTGTTTTTGAGAGGAGTCCCAGTGAAAAGCTCAGAAATGAATTTCCTTGAAATTTTTTAGAGCTACCACGGCATCTTCATTGGTGGACTTGTGTAGTGTAGCTCCCTTCCCCAACCCAGGGATGGGGCCAGGGTCAGCACCAACTGCTCAGGAGATGGGTTCTTCCACTAAGACTCAAGTTGGACATTGGAATACCTGGCCTTTCAGAAAAGAACTATCGTCTTATTTCACTGGAGCTCTGCATGACTGAATTTCTGTGAATCTTCTTTTTGAACAGACACTTAAAATCCAAATCTTTAGAAATGCTGCCAAGAGTTAAAAAGGCAAGTGTGAAAATTAAAGTGGCCATTTGAATATCAGAATATTTCTTTTTTTTTTTTTAAGGATTTTATTTATTTATTTGACAGAGAGAGAGAGAGAGCCCAAGCAGGGGGAGCGGCAGGCAGAGGGAGAGGGAGAAGCAGACTCCCCGCTGAGCAAGGAGCCTGACAAGCGGCTGGATCCCAGGACACTGGGATCATGACCTGAGCCAAAGACAGACGCTTAACCACTTAACCGACTGAGCCACCCAGGAGCTCCCAGAGTATTTCAATTAAAAAAAAAAATGTATCACACAAAACAGGTGTTGAAATTCTTTCTAAAATTTGGATGGAATTAAGAATAAACATTATCATGTTGAGTAAGGACCCATTGGGAAAAGACTGCTATTTGTTTGGGAAAATGGTCAAACTGGTAAGATGTAAATGTAGTTCCTACCCAAACACTACACTATGCTTACAATTGCAAACTTGTTGAAAGGGCAAAACACAGGAAAATTACTTTATAAATATTTTATAACTAGAGAACATTTTAGCTGAGCAACCTAAACATAGCCTTGTAGATTAGAAGCAATATACTCTTTTTCATATGATATAAATAGGTCATCCATCATTATTTGAGAACACTGTTTTAGCACTGAGTTAAAGAAAAAAGGGAATTTTATTCAGATGAGAGGAAACAAGCATTGATTAAAAATATTTAGAAAAAGGGTGTATTGCATTTATCTTTGAAGAATTCTTATGAAGATCTGTTTTGATTGAATTGCCCTTTCTAAGTTAAATGAAGCACTGAAGATTTTGTTATCACTTGACTGAAGTTCTAGAAAAGTAGCTTCTCAGAGTTATGAGAGACAGAGAGGTGAGTGGATGTGTTAGCCTTGGATGAAGCTATGTGCTCTTTCTGAGGCAGCCACGTCTATACATGGTACAATGCCTGGGAAAATGGTGAATGGTCAGTTTTTCTTGGGGATTTCCACATCTCCCAAAATATTCCTCCTGCCCATCTTAGTATCTCCATAGGGGCCTGGGGGCTTTCAGTTCTCCAGCTGGGGAGGGCCCTTCTTGGGTACCTCTTTCCTATTCCTAGAACAAAATGTTGGAAAAATATAAATGTAAAAAGTAAGAAAACGTAAAAAAAAAAAATTCTGATGAAACAAGTCAATCATTAAAATGGTGATTTTGTTCTCTAAAGAAATGTTAAGTGAAAAAATACATAAACTCTATGTGTTATATACTCCCTATATATAAATTCTCTCTATATGTACACTCTGTTTTCTCTTTGTCCATATATATATTCAAGTTACTTGTAACTTTATTTATTTATTTTACGGCTTTCATTTATATATTTGAGAGAGAGCATGAGTGGGGGTGGGGTGGGCTAGAGAGAGAGGGAGAAGCAGGCTTCCCACTGAGCAGGGACCCTGATGCAGGACTTGATCCCAGGACTCCGGGGTCATGACCTGAGCGAAAGGCAGATGTTTAACTGACTGAAACACCCAGGGGCCCCACTTTTAATTTTAAATACACTTATTTGAAAACAATGAAAACATTCCACTGAGCACATTTAACCTGAATACCACATTTAACCTGAATACCAAGATGATCTCAGGATGTCTCATGCATGTGCAAAAATTTTGTTACAAAATAGTCTTTATACACACATAATGCATATACATGTACACACATTAAAATGTTAATAGCACTTTTCTCTTGGTATAATTATAGTTGATTTTTGTCCTTCTTGTGAGTTTTATTAATTCCAAATTCCCTACATGAATGTGTATTAATTTCCCTAATACAAAAAATAAAAAGCTTAGAAATAATAAAACTATTTTCACTACGGTCCTTTTTTTTTGAATCCCTGGTTTTTGCTAGAGGAACTAAATATATTTGTGCAATTATGTTAGTATCTGTGGTACAGACCTTCAATTTTGTGTCAAGAAGTCTGAAGACTAGACCTCACCCTCTGCTGTGGACGCATTCCTAGGCTTCTCTGGGCCTCAGTGTTCTCATCAACACAAGAAGAGGTTTGGAGGAGAAAGATGCCCCCCTGAGGTAACTCTCTGGTGAGTGTGTGGCTGTGACTTCCCCAAGTAAGATATGGTCACTCTAAGGGGCTTGTGCATTAATCCCAAGGAATACATTTAAACAGTAAACATTTTGGTAACATAACCAGCAGTCTTGTAAAAGCATATTTTGGGGCTTGTGGGCTTTGCCAGGCCCTTAGTTATTCCTCTAGGATAATGGTTCTCAAACTTGAGGCTGCATCAGAATCACCTGTAGCCCTGTTAGACTCTGGAAGGCTGGCGCCAGCGAGAGTTTCTGATTCGGTGGGGCTGGGGTGGGGCTGGAGAAACTGCATTTCTAACAAGTTCCAGGTGTTGCTGGTGGTCTGGAAGAAACCTACCTCAAGGAAATATCTCGGTTAGGAGAAGGCATTTCCAATTTCTGTGTTTTGAACTTCTTTTTTTCCCCCTTTCCAACATTCTTGGAAAGGTGTCGTGAAGGTTTCTCAAGGATACCTCCGAGTCACTTCTAATTTTAAAACACTTTTCTTTAAAAACAATGAAAACATTCCACCAGTTGCTGTAAGTAGGATCAAATGGGGAGATTGACTGGAGGCTTGGGTCAGTCGGAGGGCGACCCGGGAAAGACAAAGTGTATTGTTTCGGTGGGCTGGAGTCGGCTACACAGAGCACGGTTTCTCTGATGAATTAGACAACAAAGTGAGAGGGCTTTTTCTGTGAAGCACGTTTATTTTTTATTTATTTTTTAAAAGATTTTTTATTTATTTGAGAGAGAGAGCAAGCGAGCACACAGGTGAGGGGGAGGGGTAAGAGGAGGGTGAGGAGCAGGCTCCCCGCTGAGCAGGGAGCCCGAGGTGGGGCTCCATCTCAAAACCCTAGGATCATGGCCTGAGAGGAAGGCAGACGCTCAACAGACAGAGCCGCGCCCCTGTGAAGCACCTTTAACCTGAACACCAAGATGATCTCAGGATGTCTCAGTTACTTGCTTGTCCATGGTAAGCCTTCACAGATAGTTTCCCTTTTCTGTTATTCAGCTTACCAAATCGATGGCAGCCAGTAGTTGTGTGCCCGAGACTCAAGCAAACCCAGACAGGGATGCTGACAGGGCAGCCTCCTCTGCCTGTGGAACCAGTCCACATTCCAGAAATAAATCATGAATTGTCACTTCTCATAGCCTTTGCACATACCACTCCGTCTACCTGGAATGCCTCAGACTAAGTGACTTTTTTTCTGTTCTGCTAGTCCTCTGTAAGTGGCTTCACTCTAGGACTTAGTGCATCCTACCGTCACCGTCACGTTGTGTTGCTTCCTCCGTGGAACTGGAGATATCTTGGGTACACTGCTGGCCTTGGGTTCATGTTTGCATCTCCAGCACCTACCAAATGTTTTCTGTTGAAAATAGGTCCATGGATATCCACAGGCAAAATTTTATCTTTAATATAAGTAAAAGGATCAATAAAACCAGACCAAACAAAAAAATAGTGACTTTAAAACACTGTTCTTGGGGCGCCTGGGTGGCTCAGTCAGTTAAGCGACTGCCTTCATCTCAGGTCATGATCCCAGGGTCCTGGGATCGAGCCCTGCGTCGGGCTCCTTGTTCACTGGGAGCCTGCTTCTCCCTCTGCAGCTCCCCCCTGCTTGTTCTCACTCTCTCTCTCCAAAACAAACAAACAAAAACCAACCAAACAAAACAAAAAAAAAACCACTGTTCTTTATTCTGGTCAGTACTAATTCTTAATAATATGAAGCTGTGTTATTTTTAAAATTGCTCTCCCCAAATAATTGAAGAATGTTCTGCCTCTGTAAGTATTGAGAAGATCATATGCCTCATCTCATGTCAACCATGGACTTATCTGTCCTGTTACTTAGAAGACGCAATTGTAAAGGTGCATTGAGTCAAGTTATCAAACTCCTAGAGTAGAAAAGTGACTTGTATTTATTTATAGTAGTTTTGACTCTCGAAGTCCTGCTGAGCTGAACCGTGCCTTTTCAGTCTGCAGTACATGAAGCATTCTTTGGGGAATGAATCTGACACTATTACAGGTAGATCAAGGAGTGAGTTATTTCAGGCAGCCGAGGTGGTTCTGCCTTTAGTATGAGTTAAAGCAATGATGTTTGCCAAGTTTTCCTAAAAGTGGCATGTAACCTCAGAGATGAAAAATAGAGCACAAGGTGGTCGTGACCTGATTGTTCTCCAGGTGAGACATGATGAAGGGTCGTTCTAAATATGCTTGGCAAAGAATCTTTTAATTTTTTATCTGGATGACTTTACGGGGTTTTGCTGCTGTAGGCTAGCTATATTAGTCCTTGCTAAAACAGGAAATTAAAATGGAAGTTGTGGATGAACCCTTAGGTAATAGGTAACACTCTGTGAGACAGAGCATCCTATAGGAATTTCCAAGTAAGTGTCCAAAAATCAGTTACATATACATGAGCTATAGGATTCTATATCTCACCCACCTCCAGGATAAAAGAGTTGTTTAGGATCAAGGATAATTTGTGAGGAGGATGTCCTTAGGGACCTAGCCCCCAAGGGGAAAAAAAGTTCTATGTGTGTAGGTATTTCTCTGTAGGCCAAGTCAAGAGAAAGGGGCTTCAAGACTTCCATGCTATCTATCACTTGGAGAACTTGGTATGTGTCCCCTAAAGTCAAGAGGACATAGTGGACTAGTGTCTGACTCCTACCTAGGAAATGTTTAGAGTGAGAGATGGGCTGGCTATGTGCTATGGTCTGACTGAGACTATGGGATGGGATCAAAGGCACAGGTCAGGATGACAGGGAGTGAAGATGACCTGAAGTCAGAGCTCTGTGAGCTCCCTCCCTTTGGGTTAGCGGCAGAATGCACATACCTCAGGAAGTGAAATCCCAGAGCAAACATCCCAAGGCTCAAGGACAATAGCTATCCTAGTCCTAGGATTCAGTCTACACCATGGCCTGCTCCAAACCAGGAATGATGGGGCTAAAGGCGGGATCAGAAAGCAGGTAAGTCAGGTCACTAGTTTTTAAGGTATGTTAAGATATAGTTGGGATAAGTCAGAACAGGTTACTTCAGGTTTCCATATGCAGCCTCTTACGTAATGACCAAAACATTAATTAGTCCCGTTCCTGCTGAAGAAAGCAGTGACCTCGAGTGGAAATTAAAACAACAGCAATCACAGCATGGAACCAAACAACCAATAAACCAACACTGCATGCTGGCAGATCACACATCACTAAATGCTGAACAAATTTAAGGAGTGTCAATTAGGATAGGGGCCAGATGATTACTTTGACCCGTGACACCCACATCCACAGGTTGTGGTTTAGCCTTGTGCCTGAGACCCGTCAACTCACATGGTTTGGCTCTAAGCTCATTCCTCCACTCTTCCTAACACCTTATCCAAAAGTCTTATTTGCTTGCTTCACAGGGAAACACAAGATTGGGGTATTTCAACCACAGACCTGTAAAATTAGAAAATTATAATCCTTTATTTAAATCAAGTTTGGTTAAAAAGTATAACTGAATTTGATGATTTCCAGTTCCAACTAGAAATTATTTATAAAGAGCTGGGAAAGAATGGGAGTCTGTTGATGCATGAGATTTGAGATGACAAGACTTGAATTGTCCATTACATGTTAGATGGATAAGGTGAAGGTGACAAATATTTTCAAAACAGTGACTATAAAATATAAGTTAAATATAAACTTATTCTATGTCTTATCATAAAAATGTATATTTGTTTCTCTTTGCTGTGAAGGGCATTCAGCTTTCCTAAAATATAATGCTGATTTGAATAGTTTCAAAGATTATTGATTTATAGTTCCAGAATCAACTATGATGTACATAGAAACCCAATTTATTAGAATGTGTATTGCAGAAAACTGTTTCTTTTTTCTACTTGAAGTTGTAAACTAGTTTTTCATGAGAGGTTGATTCACCATAGGAGCTTAAGTGTTGGTAATAATTAACTGATGCTATAATTAATCTACCTCAGATTAACCCAAATAGCAAAAAAAAAAAAAAAAAACCAGACTGAGTAGATTTTCTTAAAATTAGGAGCATAGTTAAAGGCACAACTCTTCTTTTTGATATTTATTTGCAACTAAAATGAAAAGTCTAACATATTAACTTTGAAACACTTTGAGAATCTCAATTTCTTTTCTATAGCTTGCGGTAACCTTTACCACTTTTGATTCAACCAGGTCTACCTTAAGAGTGGGACAGTAACAGATCTGACCTAGAGATTTCATTGACTCATTTGGGCTTGACTAATTGTCAATTATTCAGAATTCTTCTTTGTTGCAATTTATAGATAATTCAACTCAAAATGACTCAAGCATAAGAGTTTATTAGCCCCCACCACTGTAGTCCAGGCAATATGTGAGGTAAGAGCCAGTGTTCATAGAATGCCATTAAGATTGGCTCTCTTCATCCTGGAGTGCCTTCCTCCATGTTGACTTCATTCTGAGGCTTCTCCCCTCAGGATGGCAGCTAGTGCTAGCAGGTCTAGACTTTCATCTTGGCAGTTTAGCAATCTCAGTGGAAAGAGAGCTTCTTTCCCATTAGTTTCAGTAAAAGTTCTGTATCTGAAAGATTTGGGGTTCAGACTGGCACAGTTTGGGTTTCTCAAACCAATCACCTTTCAGAGGGATTCAGTGCTCCAATCAGCAAGGCCTACCTAGGTCACATGTCCCTTCCCCACCAACAGGGAGGACCACCTCCAACGGTCAAATAGACCTAGAGCGCATATAAGCAGATTTGGGGGTGGTGAGGGTGTTTTGAGTATAGACAAGCTCTCCTTCTTATGTGGACAGCCTTGTCAGGTCTGTCCCTCTTTTATTCCTTTCTTCCTGGGTGGGGTTTGTCAGTGTGCACATACTGTGCCTTCACATTGGATGCCTGGCTCCTATCTTCTCCATTCCTTTCTCATATCTAAACCCTCTAGCTTCACAATCATAGCCCCATGTTGGAAGTTACAGGAGCACTTGAACTTTAAAAAATACTGGTGCTGGAAAAGATATCCAGTGGAAAAAAGACAGTCTCTTCAACAAATGGTGTTGGGAAAACTGGACAGCCACATGCAGAAAAATGAAACTGGACCACTTTCTTACACCATACACAAAATAAACTCAAAATGAATGAAAGATCTAAATGTGAGACAGGAATCCATCAAAATCCTAAAGGAGAACACAGGCAGCAACCTCTTTGTCCTCAGCCACTGCAACGTCTTGCTAGACATGTCTCCAGAGGCAAGGGAACTAGAAAGTACTGGTGCCTAAGCCCCACCCCCAGAGATTCTGATTCACTTGTCTAAAGTAGAACACTTTCAGTTGTGTTTTGTAAAAGCTTCCTAGGTAATTTTGATGTATAGTCAGGGTTGAGAGCTGCTGCTTCAAGCTAAACTTGATGCTGGGAAGAATCTGTCCATCCTAAACACAGAGGAAGATGAAGTTTGAATGCTAACCTGCCTCGGGGGTGTCGCATTTTGACCACATCCAACTGCTAAAGGCATGAAGCACTGATGGTGACATGTCTGTCATTTACCAGGACAAAGAAAGCATTTGGAGAAAGGTCAAGGTCTTCTCATGACTCCTGAAACAATATCAGAAGTCATCCCTCATTTTGTCCTTGCCCATGGTTCACCCAGTTTATAATTAACCTGGATGAGATGAGCCACCAAACAGATGCTGGTCATTGATTTTTAGAACGAGAGATGTTTCAAAGTGCAGGAGCGTGCGTGTGTGCCTGTGTGTATTTCCTTCACCAAAAAATGATTCACTCAAAGAGGAAGAGATCTTCTTTACCTTTGGGTTTTTATACTGATTGTTTTTTGCATTTTCTCTGCCACAGGATGGAATCGTCATTGCTTGGCTCTCCAGAACGAAGTTGTATATTTTCTGCTGCATGAATCATTATAAACAACAGCTTTGGGAAGGCACTCTAGGGCCAGTAATTATACTGATGAAACTGAAAGACTGTATTCCAAGTGAGGTTAATTTTAGCAGAAGTCAGATACAAATGTTGTCAGCTCACAGCAAACATGCTGCAAAGGAGCCAAAACCATTGGTGTCCGTGACTATCCTTGTCTGGGCCGAGCAGTTTCCAGGGTCACCCCAGAAGGCAGACTGGACCTCTTGGCAATCCCCAGTTGCTTAAATTTCGAGGTAGGTATATTAAGCTGATTATGTAATAAACCTTGGAAATCACAAGTGGAAAGTAATCCAGAGTTAGAAATGTAACTAAGAATATAGAATGTTGAAAATTTATTTATTTATTTAAAGATTTTATTTATTCATTCATGAGAGCGATAGAGGGGGAGAGAGAGAGAGAGAAGCAGAGGGAGAAGCAGGCTCCCACGGAGCAGGGAGCCCGATGCGGGACTCGATCCCAGGACCCTGGGATCATGACCTGAGCCGAAGGCAGACGCTTAACCATCTGAACCACCCAGGCGCCCTAGAATGTTGAAAATTTAAAGTGTGTGTGTGTGTGTGTGTGTGTGTGTGTGTGTGTGTGTGTGTGTGTGTACGCGCGCGTGCGTGTGTTGGGGTGGGGAGAGGCTCATAGATCTATGTAACTGATAACTGATCCAAACTGAAGATGTTTATTTTTTATGGAGTAAGCTTGTCCATGAAGAAGACCGCTTATTGGAGAAAAATAATGTTGCACCTTATGATGAAAGCAATTTTGATGTCTCTACACACACACACACAAAAATCCATGTTAAATTTGGTTGGGAATTCTGTTTTCTACAAAGAATATACAGCTCTTTTAAGAAACCACTTTGGCTCCATGTAGCCAGTTTGCAAGCAGCCCAGTTTGCAGAAATGAGTGTTAGTGGATAATTAAGCAAACGAGTCTTTCCAGAAAGAAAATTAAGGCTAAAAAACCAAAGGTATTTGGTAAAGAAGTCTGCCACTGAGGAGAACTGTGGCACAGGAGGAAAGATGCCACATGGAGCCTTTTCCTTTCTTTCTTATGTGGAGAAAAGCAGCAGAAATTCTAACCACAAAAAGCTTGAGTGTAAAATAAGGTCTTCCCTATGATTCATTTGAATCATTTAAGCCTGACCTAGAGATTAGAGATCAGTTGACAGATAAGCAATTTCATTAGTATGGAAAATAAATCCCCATTCAAATTAGCTTAATTAATAAGAGAATGAATTGAACCATGGTACTGAGATGTTCACGGGTGGAGACACTATTTCAGAAGCTACTAGATAAGGGAACTTTAAGGATATTGCTAGGGGTGTGGCCTTCCCCACTCTCTCCCACACACCTGTCTATTCCTTGTTTCTAATTGTTCCAGACTAATTTGAGTCTGCTTCAATCTCTTTCTATGTGTCAGGCAAGATGGCCATGAATAGCATTTTTGATAAACAATTGTGGTAGGAAGAGAGAATCTCTCAACATCCACATATCAACCTTAGAAAATTCTCTCATTGTCTCTGATTGGGCTGTACGCTCATTCTTCAAAAACCTCTGTAGTCAGGGCTATTGGTATCCTAACTGACCCAGTGTGGTAGGCTGAATTCCTGGAATTGGTGAATGTGTTATCACACTAAGCAAAAGGATTTTGTAGATGTGATTAAGGATTTTGTGATGGGGAAGTTATCCAGTGTTAGTTTGCTAGGCCCAATTTGGTCACAAGTTCCCTTATAAGGGGGAGGCAGGAGAGGTAGAGTCAGAGAGAAGGTGATGTGACAATGGAAGCCAAGCTCAGAGTGAGAGCGAGATTGGAAGAGGTTATGCTTCTGGCTTTGAATACGGAGGATGTGGTCATGGGGCAATGAGTTCTGGCAGCCTCTGGAAGCCAGAAGAAGCAGGGAAGTGGATTCTCCTGCAGCCTCCAAAGGAATGCAGCCTGGTGACACCTTGACTTTAGAAGTTCTGATCTCTAGCCTTGTAAGAAAATAAATTTGTATTGTGTGAGCCACTAAATTTGTAGTCATTTGTTACAACAGCAATAGGAAACTAATATACCTAGTCTGTGACCAACCCACGGGGGTTACAGGAACATAATGATTGATAGATAGCCCAACTAGGAGTACATGAAGGGTGGAGGAGAGATGATTTTCCAGAGGGACACTGGAAGACAAAAACAACATAAATATTCCATTAAGCAAGCAAAATTTAATGCTGAGCAATCTGAAAGTTGGAGAAAGACTTCTAGAGAAGTACAGTCAGTAAAAGAAGAAGGAACTGGGATCTTTTCAAATAAAATTAATAGAAAGAGCTTGTTCTCTCAAGTCTTTGCCCATCTTTTTCTCCTGTCTTCCACTGGGAGGGAGGATCTTCTGGAATGGTATGTATTATTTTAGTGGACATCTTAGGAGGAATCAATGATACATATCCTTGCAAGAGAGAATCAGTCCATACTATCCTTGTAAGGCAATTCTCTATAAACTAATAGATAAAAATAAATAGCTATTCCTAAAATATTTGTTTCCTATGCAAAGTGGTTTGGAGAAGTAAATTCATGATTGGCAGATACATTTATTTAAGGTAGTTTGAAAATGCTAGCTGACTTATGAACTAGGGACTAAGATGAGTAACTAACTTATATTTTGAATAAAGCCAAGAAAGGAGTCTGTCTCCCATTTCTCTATTTGCCTGTGATCATTTTTTTTTTTTTACTTCAGATTTTCAAACTTCAGTTATTTGTGAAAGATAGCAATGATTTTTGCCACATCAAAGCACCGGCTTTTCTCTCATTAATGTTTTTCTTTAAATCAACTCATTTTTAAACTTTCCACAAAGAAAAGATAATTGTAATAATCAATACATAACTGTTAAAAAAAAAAGTCTGTCACCTGAAATCATTTAATGTACCACCAGTTTTCAGATTTAAAATTTTTGAATACTCTTTTAGCTTACAGAACAACTTTAATTAACTTTTACCTTAGCTATACTTGCCATCTAAAAGCATAGACATCAACCTTTGGCTTCTAATAAGGACAGAAAGGGTAATTTGGACTAATACTCCCATTAAGGACAATTAAAATGGGTGGACAGAGTATGAAAGTAGTCTTTTTGAAGGTATCAGAGAACTACTGAGGCTGCAAAGAATTGTGGGACTCAGATCCAGGATAGGTAAACCCAGAGGGTTTATGCTCTGAATATTTGGGCTGCATTTTCCACAATGATGCCTGGCACATTCAGAAATGTGGGTTGAGGACCTGAAAAGCTGAGCAAATATTTAACAAACTCATGGGGCTGGGGTGGAAAATGAAAAGAAGAAGGTCCCTGATAAACTGCTAGGCATTGGGTTGGCAGCCCATAGTTGCATGCATTACCCGAATAAGGGTGTATGGAAATTAGACCAGTGCTCTCAGGGACCGAAGCCCAGATCATTCAAATAATTTTAATCCCTTTTTGTATTAAGCAAATCCAAAATTGCAGTGTTCATGATCCCTACCAGAAGTAGAAGTGAATTCTCTCAGGAAAAAGATAATATCCTAATAAGATTCAAGTTACATTTATTATTTTTAATTTCCAATATCTGGCACTCAGTAAAAAATAAAAGACATATGAGGAAACTAGACAATATAACTAAAAACTACAAACAAACAGATTCACAGAAAATCTAGATAACAGAATTCAAAACCATGTGTATAATTTGACTAAAGAGATTAGGGGTGTCTGGGTGGCTCAGTCAGTTAAGCGTCTGACTTTGGCTCAGGTCATGATCCTGGGGTCCTGGGATCGAGTTCCGTGTCGGCCTTCCTGCCCGGTGGGGAGGCTGCTTCTCTCTCTCTCTGCCTGCAGCTCCCCCTCCTTGTGCACTCTCTTTGTCATATAAATAAATAGAAAAAAAAGAGAGAGAGAGAGATAAAAGACAAGATCAAGAACTTTTGCAAAGAACTGAAAGTTAAGTGAAAAGAAATGAGAAATACAATATATAAAATTAATGACACAAAGTTGGACTTAGAAGATCAGATACTACTGAATAGAGAATAAACAGAGTGATAGGTCAGAGAAAACATCTAGATTGAAGGAATAAGAGGTTGGAAATACTGAAAGAGAGAAAGATAAAAAAAAAATATAGAAAAAAGTAATACGTGTTTCCTTGACGTCCCAGAAGAAACGAAAAAGATTAAGAAGAGCAAAAGAAATATTTGAAGAGATAATGGCTGAAGATTTTTCCAAAACTGGTAAAGAGACCTCAAGCCTCTTTGATTTGAGAGGAAATACAAGCAAGGTTAATGCAAAGAAAATCCCACCTAGACACATCATGCTAAATAAAATTGGTGAAAAGAAATGTCAAAAATAAAAATGTCTTATAAAGTAGGGCGCCTGGGTGGCTCGGTCGGTTAAGCGTCTGCCTTTGGCTCGGGTCATGATCCCAGGGTCTTGGGATTGAGCCCTGCATCGGGCTCCCTGCTCAGCAAGAAGCCTGCTTCTCCCTCTCTCACTCCCCCTGCTTGTGTTCCCTCTCTCGCTGTGTCTCTCCTTGTCAAATAAATAAATAAAATCTTAAAAAAAAAAAGTCTTACAAAGTAAGCAGAGTAAAAAGACAAAACTTAAAAAAAAAAAATAGACTCCAGAACACAGTGGGTAGCATTTTCCAAATTACTGAGATAAAATAATTTCCAGCCTAAAGAAAATGGGGATAAAATACTTTTTCAGACAAATAAAAACTGGCAGAATTCATCACCAGAAGATCTGCACTAAAGAAAATACTAGTTTTTGGGTAGAAAAGATCCCAGATGAAATCTTAGAGATGCACGAAAAAATCACAAGCACCAAAAAGGGTAAATCTAAATAAATATTAACAGTATGAAAGAATAACACTATATAAACATGTAAATAAAATACACATATTTTAAAGTCCTATAAGACTACAACAGTATTTTATGAGAAGTGAATGGAATAAAATATTTTAAGGTCCTTGTATTGTCTGGAAGAAGATAAAATACTCTTCTAGACTTAGGTCAGTTAAAGATGTTTTTGCAAACTGTAGTATAACTACTTTAAGAACATTAAAATACTGTAAAGCTAAAAACTAAAAATTAGAGTGGGATTAGAATTTAAAAAATCAATTTGAAATAAGAATGGAAATACAAAAACAGGAACATAAACCGTTCTACAATACCAACCCAATAGCTACAAGTACTTATAGCTCTCAGATAGTCATCTTTAAGGACAATTTCCCACCAAAGGGACAAGGATGTCTTGGAGAAATGTCCAGTCCAAGGAAAAAGTGAAGATTTGCATTGTCACAACAAACGAGAGTGTTACCAAAGGCTACTAGGATCGTGTCAAATGAACTCAAGAGCCAACTTGAAATGACTCTCACTAGTTTAAGGTCATAGAATTTGATAATGAGAATAATAGAAGCAAATATATTTAAATCCATGTATTTAAAACCATAAAATTAAGAAAACCTCCAACAAACTCAGAGATTACCTTTTGAGGACACAAGGACACCGACTCATTATAAATACAGGGAAAGAATCAAGCAGTTCTTCTAATTTTCCTATAGTACTATACCTCCAAGTAACCAAGTGGTTGACAAAAGTTCCTTCTTATGTATTTTAAGTAATCAAAAAGAAATGATAGAATTAGGAATTCATCATTTTACATCCCTTAATGAATTAATGGATCTGTGAACCAACCATCAGTGGTTCCTAACATCACATAAAAAAGGCACTCAGGTATCATGTACTTCCTTATGGAAGTTTACAGCAACCCCAGTAAACTGGTCTTGCAAAAAAGGAAAGAATCAAACCTGAATGTGATCAAGCTTCTAGGCATTACCATCAGTTTAAAGGAGAAGAGGACCATGTTGAAAGACATATTGAGAATACAAACAGCAGAAGTCAGACCATGGGGAAAAGCCATAAGACAAATAACCTGGTTTCTTTAGCAATAAAATTGCAAGGAAAAATAATTAGATATAGTAGGAACCTATAAATTATTAAAGACTGAAGAGTCATATTAACTAAATATAATTATGGTCTTTGGATCCAAATTCCAATAAAAGAAGCTTTAAAAAATAATATGAACACAGAATGAGTATTTGATAATATTAAGGAATTATTGTTAATTTGTTTAGGTTTAATGATGAAATTATAGTTATATTTTAAAAGGAACATCTGTATTTTGGAGATATGCTGTGAAATATTTGTAAATAAAATGGTCTGATGCTTAGGATTTACCTCAAAATAATCTAATGGGGTTGGGGAAGTAGGAAGAAGTTTAGAAGAAACAAAAAACTGCATGATAATTTTTGAAGCTCTGTGATGTGTGAGTGGGGAAGCGTAGAACATTCTGTCTACTTTAGTATGTGTAATGACAAGTCTGACTCCATGTTTTGGTGTTTGCCAACAACCTTTATGTGTCACCTTCCCTCTTCCCGTTGTGCCCCACATCTACGCCAGCTGATAAGAAAGCCTTCCCTCCTTTGGCACTTGCAGGAGATTCAAGCCCCTAACTGCAATAAAAACCCAGGCCAGTCTCCTTTCTTTGCACTCTCAAGCCACTTCAAACCTGCCCGAGAGGCCTGTCCTTCTCTCCCACAGAGAACTCAAGTATATAGCCAGTGGGTCAGAAAGTGTGGGTGGCCTGGGGACCCCACTTACAGCTGGTGTGTGAAGTGTCTTGTTAGCAACTGGGCTCTTTAACCTGCGGGGTCTGTGCTAACTCTGGGTGGTCAGCGTCAGAATTCACCACAGTCCGCAGTATACTGGTTGGCGTCAGAATAACTCCTCATTCACTTCTTGCACAGAGACATCATCACATCCATCTTTTTCATTTCTAAGTATACCTCATAGAACGACTGGGATGTTTCCTTTAGAGAAGAAAAATATGAAAATTTGGGTAGATCAGAAATCTTAAAAGCAATGAAATGATTCTAGAAAGCAAGCCATCTCTGGGGAAACAAGAGGCAGTTTCTCAGAGGAAGAGAGAATACCATTATACTGACTCAGCTCGAGCACTGATTACTCTTAGAGGTTCCTGCTTTCTCTCTGACAAGTCTAAAGCTATTTTATGCACTGAAGATTTCAATTGCTGAGAGTAACTTGTAGCTGAAAGCAAAGAAACAAATTAATCCAACCGTGCAACATGTATGTACATCTGTATGTATGTATGTATTTATTTATTAAAAGGTTTACTTTGGGGAGAGAGAGAAAGCGCATGCAAGTGGGGGGAGAGGCAGAGGGAGAGAATTTCAAACAGACTCCCTGCTTAGTGTGGAGCCTGACGTGGGGCTTGATCTTACCACCCTGAGATCATGACTTGAGACAAAATCAGGAGTCAGATGCTTAACCGACTGAGCCACCCAAGCACACCACAACATATATTTATTAAGTGTCTACTATGCCAAACACAGTTGTCGGCACTGGAGATCCATGTGGTCAAGGCTAAATGTAGCCTCTGCCCTTATGCAGCTCATAGTGTAAAAGGCGGCTGGGTGGGGGGAGCTAGACCCAAAAAAGTAAGCTAATTATTTAACATTGAAAATTGTGATAAGTGCTATAAAGAAAATAAAAAAGAAACTGAAAGAGAATAACTAGAAATGATGACCTCAGTGATGATGAGCCAGCTATGTAAAGAGCAGAAGAAAAGTGGGGCCAGTTTTTGTGGGTGTTAGTAAGGCCTGTTTATTTGCTCAGGTCCCCAAGCTTAGAAGGGTCCCATGCTTGGTGTAAAGCTCTGCTGTCACCATCTTGAAATTATTAATGAGTTTTGAATAAGAACACCTGCTTTTTAATTTTGCAGTGTGCCCTGAAAGGGTGTAGCTGGTCTGGGGAAAAGCATTTCAATTAGAAAAAAAAAAAAAAAAAAACAGCGTGTGCTCAGACTTGAGGCAGGGAAGAACAGGTTGTATGAGGAAAACTGAAAGAAGGCCAAGAAGGAGTAAGGAGCTGAGTGGCAGGAAGTGAGGTCAGGGGGAGGCAGAAGATCTGGCAGCTGAGGACGTAGACTCTGCCACTGCTATAAAACCAAGTGTTTCCATTGGCCCCAGGACCACTTCCTTGAGAAGTTCTCCTGGAGCAGGGCGTGCTTTTCAGATAACCTGTTACCAAACAGGGCCTCAAGCCTTGGGACACAGGTCAACAAGGGATTACAGGGGCTGGAAGACAGCTAGTGACTCAAGGCTTCCCGTTGATGTTCTCCTGTCCAGGCAGAGGGCACCTGGATCCAGAGGTAGAGCTCGTTGGGGCCATTGCTGGAATTTAGCCTCCAGAAGCCTATCATCAGGGGCTCAGGGAGGTGTACAGATCAAGTAGAGGAGTCTGCAAAATGCCTAGGAAATGTTTTTCTCTATGTTCTTGCTTTAATATAACATTTCAAGTCCAGTATCATTTCTTTGTAGAAAACCTGGCATTTTAACAGAGTCTACTCTGGTGCGAAGACTAAGAGGCATTTATAAAGCTGGTTGGCTATTCCTAAGTTACAAATAGCAACTAGTGCCGTTAAGTGATGAGTACCTGAAATCGTTTGTAAGTTTCAAGTGTTTTGCATTATATCTCAAGCAGGACACTCTAGACCTTTTTATTGTGTTAGAAGCAGCTATTTTTTATTTCTCTAAAACTTTGAGGTCACCGGGTACCCAGGAGACAGGAGTTAACAGACCTTTCTTAGAATTGGTAGGGGACGTGAAAGTTGCTACCAGTTACTCTTTTTTCCCACATGGGAATCCAAAAAAGACCTAAAGACCCTTCGAAAGGAGGCACAAGGAGGTAGGAAGTTCATGTTGGAATCACCTTACAAGGTATTTATCTAACATGTCTAAAATATGAGGTCCCTTATCAGTGAGGGCCCCTAGGTAAATGGTCCTACTGAGGTCCCTATCCTTAGATAAGGGGGACGGGGTGGATATAGCGATTGGAACTGGTATAAGATGGCCTTGGTAGGTTGCTTAATTTATATACCCTCAGTACCTGCCATATCTCTATGGATTGGTAATTGCTTAGCAGGTGTTTCTCACCTGAAGAATGGACTATATTATTAAGACGAATAAAAATGATATCTGCTACCGTGTGCCACATACTGTATATACATTCTCGTACTTAAGTCTCACAACAAACCAAATACATAGTTATTATCCTTCTTCTTCTATAGTTGCTAACAGTGAAGCTCAGAGAGGTTAGGTAAGTTACTTAAGGACTAAAGTCTTAATGCCAGTGAATAGCAGCCTAGAATTTGTACTCAGGTCCTCCTGACGTCATAGTCCATCCTCTCATTGATTACTCCATTTCTTGCCAAGAAAGCCTCTTCTCCCACTTGCCAGAGAGCTGGAGCAGAGCTAGGGCAAGCCGTCAGCATTTTGTCATCTTCAGACTGGCTGATTCCTGATTGGCCCAGTGCTTACAGGAAGCAGATGGAGCAGACACCAGGATCCTGCCGAGCTCAAAAGAGACAATCGAACCCTGCTCCTTCCATCTTTTTTACATGACATTTTGTTAGTTTGAAATGTCATTAAAACCAGGGCACTCAAAGGCAAAGATGAGTGCAGCCTAATTCAATTGGTATATGCATTTAAAACCTAGATTGGGTGTATTGTATTTTTAAAATACTGGCCAGTTCTGCACAATGGGTTTTGTTTTAAATACCAGATGGCTACAAATACCCAGCCAGATTCTCTCAGGGTATACAGGATTTCTTGGCAGTAAACCAGATATTTGGGGAGGTCTATTAACTCTTCCTGACCACTGGCGTGGTAGCGGATGCTTTTAATACATTGACTCTCAAAAGGCTTCTCTAGTGGTAAAGACAAACTCATTCAGAGAATTCACAGTGACCTAAATGCATAAGTAAAATAAGTCATAATTAAAGTTAAGAAGTAAGTGACTTAACCATGAAACTGAAATGGTGCAGTAAATGAAGACAAGAAATAATGTCTCTGAATTGGGTATTTACAGAGATCAGTGAAAATAATGACCTAATCATACCAGTCTCCTTTCTAGCCTGTGACTTTGGGGAACTTTTTCCAGCCTCCAGACTTTTGCATATGTGTTTCCTCTGCCTGGACGTTTGTCCCCATCCAACTTCACAGCATGACTGCCCTTTTCTCATCCTCTGGTCTCAGCTGAGATGTTATGTCCTGAGAGATGACTTCCATAGCAGTGTTCTCCATCAGGCACTCTCTAGCTTTTGACCCAGTTTTTCTAACAGTTGTGTTGGTGTTTCCTTTCTGCTCCTTCTTTAGGATATCATCTCTGTAAGGGTAGGAGCTAGTGCTTGGTTCAGTGCTGTGTCCTCAGCTCCCAGAGCACACTGACTGATGCATTCAGGGAATCAATAAGTATTTGTTAAAAGGATGAGTGATTGGCTATCCCTTGATATATTTTTTAAAGATTTTATTTATTTTATTTGTCAGAGAGAGAGAGAGAGCACAAACAGGGTGAAGGCAGGCTGAGGGAGAAGCAGGCTCTCTGCTGAGCAAGGAGCCCGATGTGGGACTCGATCCCAGGACTCTGGGATCATGACCTGAGCCAAAGGCAGATGCTTAACTCAATGAGCCACCCAGGCATCCCTATCCCTTGATATTTGACAATACTTTAAAAGTATAGATCTCTTTAGAAAAAAACTCTAAATTTTATCTATACATTTAATTTTCATCTTAATAATTGTGAGTGTTTTCAGAATTTCCAACATTTCAACAACAGAAGTTGACCTCCCATGCTATGATACATTAGAAAAAGCAAGTGAATATGTGGGACTATAGATTTTTTCTTCTCGTTGAGGGGAAAAAAATGAAAGTGCAGTGTTATGTGGTGATTCAGGGCAGAGATAGCCTTGAAGCAATAAAGGCAGAAGTTGGCCTTCACATCTGCCTGAAAGAGACAAATATGGACAGAAAGAACAGAAACAAATCCATTGCTGTGTCGAGAGATCATATCAAAGGGCTCTTGACTGAATTAATGATAGCAGAGATGAAAAGAAAAATACCACATAATGGAGAGTGATACAGTTTTTATCTGTACCAGGTTTGAAAATTCTTCATTGTCCACTAATTTCTGGAGGTATATGTTGGGTTACATTTTATGAGACTTGGCTAGATTGTTGAAAAATAGGAATATAAATGCAGTGTTCTTGTATAATTAGGATAAAAGGAACTAAAATGATGGCACAGGTCTTTCAAAGGATTTGGAAATACTAAATTCGAAAGAGTTTAGACTGAAAGCCTGAAACTGTACTAATCTGGGTAAAGTAAAATTTAATGATACATTTAATGATACTAAGAATCACCAATTTAAGAAGGAGGGGGGCACTAGACTGAGGAGGAAAAAAAATCATGTGGCCTCGTTGATACTAAGGGCTGAATGTCTTTGAGTCTTTTCTCACAGATGGACTGATACTAATAGCATATAAAAATACTATGATAGATGAAGAAACTGAGTTTTTAATTATCCCAAATTACTTCATTTGTTCTTATGCTCCAAATAAAAACCAAAGCTCACATTTGAAATTAATAAGCCTGCCTAAGCCCAAGAATTTGGCATCTACATCTATCTTCATACAGATAATAACACATTTTGGGAAATATGTGCCTGATTGATTATTATTCATTTACTCTTTGATCTTCAAAGTCCTGCTTTGTAAACTGATTCTTCTACACTTCGTTTTCTTTTAAAAAGATTTGTTTATTTATTTATTTATTTTAGAGAGAGCAAGTGAATGAGTGAGGGGGAGGGTCAGAGGGAGAGAGGTAATCTCAAGCAGACTCCCTGCTGAGCACCGAGTCCTGGGCTCCTGTGGGGCTCAGTCTTACAACCCTGAGATCATGATCTGAGCTGAAACCAAGAGTCTGACCCTTAACTAACTGGGACACCCAGGCGCCCCTCCCCCACTTTGTTTTAAATCCCACTGATAAACTGGGCAGAATCCTTGCTTAAGGTCCTCCGCAGCATTATGGCACCCAGCTGTGAGGAATACCGTAGGCTACTATGAATATTCTGTAAGCTTCTTCAAATCAGATTGCCCCAGTTACAAACAGGATTTCAGTGCTGGAGAGGCATTGGAATTTGCAGTATCTGTTGTTTTGGCCTTGTGGAGCTTATTTGCTTTCCTTTGAGTAATAGAACATGCATGTTTTTCCTTGGGGACGCAGCCTTGTATGTGACCCAGGCATGGCCATGTAGCCCATCCCAGCCTCTGGGTTGCAGTGTTTGGTTGGTGGTGGGCACATGACCCAAGCTGATCTGAGCAGAACTGATGCTGGGACTTGTCAAGAAACAACAGGAAGCTAGGCTTTTCTCCCCTCTGGACCTGGAACTATGCTCATGTTAGCTTGGAGGAATGAGGCCCACCATGAGAATTTACCCTGTTGGAAATGAAGCAACACAGGATGGCAGAGCCAGGCGATGGAGAGAGGCTGCTTCTTGACAACTTTATTTGAGCAGGTGAATTCAGCCTGTTACTTGAGTTCTGATTGGAGAATCATCTGTCCTAAAGTTCAATGCTTAGTCAAGGGCCAGTGACCGTCTATAATGAAGTTTTCATACATTCATGGTGAAATGAGGAAAAGCAGGTTCAAGGCAATGAGTTTTTCATAAAGCTAGCTTTTCAATCTGAAGGACTGTTCCAGTTTCTAAGATTGTATGCTTCCTATAATTTCCTAAAGAAATGTCTTTTCTTTGTGATAGGAGATGGTATTTTTAAAATGTCTTTACTTGGTATGTGACTTATGGTAAGTAATGACAGCTGCTATAATCCCCAGATATCCATGGATTAACCCAATAAAGTTCATGTCTTCCTCAAGTAAAATCTGAATAAAGGAAGCCTTACTCACATTCACTCAGGGATCCAGGCTCCTTCCATCTTGTGGCTCTGTTCTCAGTTAGATTCCCAAAGTCTCCTTTCTCCAGGAGAAAGAGAAGGAAGATTTCAGGAGCGAGGTTTTTACTGGCCATGCCTGGAATTGGAGCTCATCACTTCTATTCCCATTTCATTGTCCAGAACTCACTATGTGGCCAAACTTCTCAGCAGATGAAGTTGGGAAATACAGGTTAGCTATGTGCTCAGGAGGAAGAAGAAGCAGGATCAGTGACAAATTAACCAATCCCTGCCACATTTGGCAAAACTAAGTTTTAAGCCTTCTTTGATGTCTCTTTTTGTTCTTTGAAATTTTAGTAGTTCACAGAATCTCAAAAAAAAAAAAAAAACTGGTAACCACTGTTCTAATTTAATTTCATTTTATAAATGAGAAAACATAATTGCAGAAGGTTAACTAACTTGCTCAAAATAGCACAACAATCGGGGCACCTGGGTGGCTCAGTTGGTTAAACTTCCAACACTTAATTCAGGCTCAGGTCATGAGATCGAGCCCCATGTCAAGCTCTCTGCTAAGTGTGGAGCCTAGTCGAGATTCTCTCTTTCCCTCTCCCTCTGCCCCTCCCCACCTCTCTTTCTCTCTCTTTCAAAAAAATAAAAGTTAAAATATAAAATGATTTTCCTTGTATCATCTAAAATCTTTTAGTACCTCCAAAGTTACCTGGTACACACTTTGGGAAATACTACCCCAAACTGATAACTCCTGGCTGAATATGGTTTATTTTTATTTTAATTAATTAATGAAAAAATTTTTGTTTCCCGAATGTGATTTAGATTTTCCATTCTCCACACCTTCACTCACAATTTCTCCCACCTGGGATGTCCTCACCTCTTCATTCCATTATCCAAATTCTCTAGTACCCAACAGTGTTACTTCCTTCATGAAATCTTTCCAGTCCTTTCAGACCACGGTGACTTCCTCTTCTATGGGCCTCTAGCACCTACTATTCTCATTCTTTTGACTTTTATGGCAGACTGCACTGCTTCACCTTCATCGTTCTTGTCTGGGAGTATTATTTACTCTTCCATTGCCCTATGTCATGTACATCTCTATATCCTTATGCACATTTTCATGATTAAACACTTATTGAGCAGCAAAAGCATGATAGATATAGTAAATGAAATCGAAAGAAAAAAACAAGTGATATTGCAATCTATTTTTTTTTTTTTTTTTAAGAACCAACCCTTAAAGTTGGGAAGGAACTGAAGAGGCAGGTAATCTGAGAATTGAAATAGAAAAAAACCACCTGAGCTCAAACCTATCTAGCATCTTAGGTCTCCAAAAGGATTCTAAAAATGGTCCAAGGAACACGGAGGTGAAAGCTGGTAAGTTGTAGGTAATGGCAATTTCTTTAATCATATAGAAAAAGTTAATAAAGTCAAATTACTTTGTCCTCCCAAGTACTTGGGTTATTGAATTTTGAGCTTTGTTGGCTCAAACAACAAATGTTCCCTTTCCTGGAACATTTCCTTCCCCATTGGCGCTTCAATCAAGGAATTTCTTTTTGCTGCTTGAAAGTGGCTGTAAAGGTCAGGTGGGAGAAGAGGCTGAATTCAAAGGATGACATGGCTCAGGCTCTGCAGGAAGAGAGTTCACCTTGTTCCCTTTGGGGAAAGAGGCGCAGAGGTGTTTGAGCTTGTTATCTCATTTCTAATGTCCTTGAGTCTTGAGTTCACTTTGGGTATGAGATGGTCCTTTGTGTGTGTTCTTGTTTTTGTTTTTTTTTTTTTAAATCAGAATCTGCTGAAAGAGTGTTCTCTTTCATTTTCTGCAATTGATGTCATAGGGAAATATGGATTTTTTTTTTAACTGGCAGACTTACTGTTGATTTTATTTAAACTAAAGAATTGTGGGGCACCTGGGTGGCTCAGTTGGTTAAGCAGCTGCCTTCGGCTCAGGTCATGATCCCAGGGTTCTGGGATCAAGCCCCGCATCGGGCTCCCTGCTCAGCAGTGAGCCTACTTCTCCCTCTGCTGCTCTGCCTACTTATGCTCTCTCTCTATCTCTGTTAAATAAATAAAAATCTTAAAAAAAAATAAAATAAAGAATTGAATTTCTGAAATTATTGGGTGAAATTGGTAAAGGGTTAAAATTTATACATTTAGTTTAAAGATAATTTAGGTAGAGAGGAGCAGGGAATGAAAGCTAAGAGTTTTTGAGCATTTATTTTATGCCTGATATTGTGATTCATCCATCCATCCATCCATCCATTCAACTTTATCAAATAGGTGATATATTTTGGTGGTTCAAAACTTGAAAGGTCCAGAAGGGTATGCAGGGTGCCTCCCCTTCCCTCCCCGGGTCCTCCAGTTTCCCTCCTCAAAGGTCACCAGAGTGATATGATCCTGTGTGTCCTTAGAGAAATATTTCATGCATATTAAACTAATATTTTTTCTTTAAAAAAAAAGCACAAATTGTGGTATATTGCATACTTTTCCTTTTGGACCTTGTTTTTTCACTGAACAAGTTATCCTGAAGATCATTCCATATACATATACAAAGAACTTCCTCACTTTTTTTTTATAGTTTTATAATTTTCTATTGTATGGATGTGCATTATTTCTGGGGATTTAGATTATCTCTAAGCCTCAGTAATTATAATCCTATAATAAACAACCATGCATGTCTTGTCATTTCCTAATTGTGTGAGACTGTGACAAACTTGTTGAAGTGGGATTTCTTATTCAAAGGATATGTCAACTTGATGTGATGGATGTCGCCATGTATCTCTCCTCAGATGCTATACCAGTTTTCGTTCCCACCAGCAGAGTAGTAGAATTTACTCTTATATGTTAGTTAATCTTTCCCACAATCCTATAAGCCTAGTATTATTATCCCATTCTACAGGTGAAGAAACAGAAGTTCAAAGGAATAAATTTACTTCATAAAGATGACACAGCTAATAACAAACAGCCAAGGTTTGAACCCAAGCTTGTCTGGCTATAAATCTACCTTCTTTCTGCCCCACTATGCTCTTCTATCTTTTTAGTTTTGTTGAATTACAGGCACAAATTTCTTTTTTTTAATACGCATTTCTTTATAAATGTTTATTAAATTCACATACTTATAATAAGAATACTTATAATAGTATTCAACTTTAATATGGCACTTAACTCTTCAAAGTGCTTTCATATTTGTAATTATATTTCATAGGTCCAGGGAGATAGGTTATATCTGTGAGTGTTTTGACACTGATAAATTTTTTTAAAAACCCACAAAATATTTAATTACTTGCCTAAATTCACATAGTGAGCTAGTGTTGGAACTGGGTCTAGAAACTTGCCTTTTGACTATTTAGCACTATGTGAGACACAAGGCATGCAGGGGCTGACCCTGCCTTGAGCTCTAGTCGCAGGAAACAGGCAGGAAACAAATAAGAGCACCCACTGCTCTTCTCATTAGACAATGATGACCCTTGGGCCTTTGAACTCAGGATAGGGAAGCACTTTTGAATTCGTAACGCTCTTTAACAAAGGATTTTTAAAAAAATGTTGGTGCATATAGTTTGGGTTTTTTTCCCCCCCAAAAGACGATGACAGACTCCTAAATATGTAGTGACAGGGGAGACAGGCTATGGTTACAGCGCAAGATACGAGAAACAGTCAAGTTCTAGACACCATACAAGAGTAGAAGCCCCCTTTTTTTAAAGATTTTATTTATTCATTCATTCATTCATTCATTCATTCATTTAGAGCACATGCAGGGGGAGTGGCAGGCGGAGGGAGAGGGAGAAGTAGGCTCCAGATGCGGGACAAGATCCCAGGACCCTGGACCATGACCCGAGCCAAAGGCAGTTGCTTAACCAACTAAGCCACCCAGGCACCCAAGACTAGAAGCTCCTTAAAGTAGAAATCGGTTGTCCCTTTTAAAAAGTAGTATATGATACATCAAAAGAATGTAAGTAAAGTATGTGTATGTTATAAAACACAGAGAATGAACACCTGAGGACCTACTACTCATTCCAGAACTCCAGCACACCACACCAGTGGGAATACCTATATAATCCTCAACCTTCCCATCTCCTTACCTCCCCTAGAGGTGGTACTATTTTGAATTTGGTGGGTTTTAAAATCTATTTAATCACATATATATATGTATATTCCTAAACAATACACTATTTAGCTTTTGAGAAAGTTTCTTAATTCCTGGGACATTGTATGAACTTTTTTTTTTAAAGATTTTATTTGTTTATTTGACAGAGAGAGAGAGAGAGAATGAGAGCGAGGGAGGAATCACAAGTAGGGGAAGGGGCAGAGGGAGAGGCAGACTCCCCACTGAGCAGGGAGCCTGAGGCGGGAGCCCAAGGCAGACACTCAACTGACTGAGCCACCCAGGCGTCCCATTGTATGAACTTAATAAACACTTGAACACTTGTTGAAAGAATGAATTAATGACAAGGAAACTCGATCCATTCTTTTTCTTTTACCAACTGTTGAAATTACCAAAGATGTGGTACATCACTAAAACCTTTTGTCCAAACAATGTTCTTTGATACTTTTTATGTATATTTTGTCAATGCTAATAAAAAGGGCTCCTGTTGTTAACCATTAAGAGTAGGAGGGTGGGGGGCACCTGGGTGGCTCAGTTGTTAAGCGCCTGCCTTCGGCTCAGGTCATGATCTCAGGGTCCTGGGGTTGGGCCCCCCCGCATCCATCTATCGGGCTCCCTGCTCGGCGGGAAGCCTGCTTCTCCCTCTCCCCCTCCCCCTGCTTGTGTTCCCTCTCTCGCTGTCTCTCTCTGTCAAATAAATAAAATCTTTAAAAAAAAAAAAAAGAGTAGGAGGGTGGGACCCTTCAGACTAAAGCAGGACCCTAATGCAAAGCTCTTTTTCATGTCTTGTAAGCTTGAAGATGGATGTTGTTGAAGATTGTGTTCTCTTAGGGGATCCCAGAACTTAGTAAAAATAAAAGGACTTTATGTTTTACGTGTATAACAAAACTTTCCTCTTGTGAAAATGTAAATTATTTAGGTTAATTAAATACTGCAAACACTTACTACATTTTTCAAATAAAATGGCTGGATGTACTGTAAACTCCCTAAATATATTAAATACAATATACTTCAAGAAGAATTAAGAATTTAGAAACTGCCAAAGTCTGTAATGGGTATCAGGTCATTGGCAAGTACGGCTAATTTTATCCCATTGTCATGGTGCAGTCCTAAGGCGACAGGCTAATCAGAGAATGCACTTTCTCTGCGTTGTATCAAGAACTGAAATGACTGTGTTTATTTCAAGGTCTCGGTTTAAAATGCAAACTCATCAACCAGCAACACTGTAATTAAGTCCTCAAGAAGTAGCAAAGTTTTTTTTTAAAAAATGGTGTTAGGACAGCTTGTTCTAGCAAGATAGGAACAAGCAAGATGACTTAGGTGTTCAAAGCTAAAAACAAAACATTCTAAGAAGGTACTCCAGGCAATTTAGGACTTCAAAGGTATTAATCCTTTAGCAGGTATGGGCCTTGTGCTGTTTAAGTGGATACAGGAAAAATATATTCGGAGTATGGTTCTCAGGTAAAATCTGGTGACAAAAAATGAAAGAGAAAGGTAAATACAAAACAACAATGAAATAACAATAGCAACACTTAACACTGAGCACTTACTGTGTGTCTGGCATTACTCTAAATATTGTTATGTATTATCTCATCTCATTTCATTAGTCTCATTTTACAGATAAAGAAATAGGAATAGAAAAATTAAGTAACGTTCCCTAAGTCCACCAGAGGTAAATGATAGTCAGGATTTGAATGATGTAGTCACTGTTAGTTTTCTCCGGCTGCCATTAACAAATTGTCACAAATTTAGCAGCTCAAACGACACACGATTCTTACCTTATATTTCTGTAGGTCACGAGTCTGACGAAGGTCTCACTGGACTAAAGCAAGTCTCTAGGGGAGGATGTTTCTGTGCTTTCTCCAGCTTCTAGAGGCTTCCTGCCTTCCTTGGCTCCTGGCCCCCTTCCTCCAACTTCAGAGCCAGCAAAGGCAAGTTGAGTGCTCCCACTGCAACACTTTTACCTCCTCCTTTGTCTCCCTCAGATACTTTGAAGGGCCCTCGTGATCACATGGCCTCCCCGTATAAACTAGGATACTCTCCCTATTTTAAGGTCAGCTGATTAGCGATCTTAATTCTATCTGCAACTTTAATTTCCCCTTGCTGTGTAAGGTAACATCTTCACGGTTTCCCGTATTAAGACAGGGACTGTTGTTTTGATATGTGTGCGTCCTCTTCTCTGATTCCAAAGTGCATGCTCTTAACCATTTCACCCTGCCAGTAGAATGCAAAAATGTTCGTTTATTATTTTGGGAAAGCTGCTTTGCAGATTTTTAGTTATATATAGTCCAGAGTGAATATCTCTTCAGGGAAAACCAATTTGAAATCATTAACTTGGTAATTTTACTAAATACTATCTAAGCATTAACTGTTTTCTGAGTATAATCCATTAAGTATATAGAGATGGAGCCCTCACCACTGAATAAAAAAGCCTGGGGCAGGCAAGTCCTGTGTGGAAGTGGCCTGTTTGTCCACCTGAGCAAGAGCAACCATGCGCAGTTGAATAATCGAGGCTCCAACCTTGCAGCTTCTTCTGGTTTGGCGGGACTGAGAGCCCTCTCTATGTCTTGCCTGGGACTTGCACCCAGCCTGTAGGATACATTTAACCATACACATTTGTCCTCTCCCTGACTCTGCCACTACTTTCCACAAACCCACCTTTACTTTCTGGTGTTGGCAACTAGATTCTGTTTAAATAATAGACCTCCCTCCCCAGCCTCCTCTGCCCCACTCCCACATACACGACCACCTCTGTTCAACACTTATTAGATCCTTCTACTAGTTTAGCTCACTACCTGACTGAGCATTCAATGTGAACATGACACGTGCAGACTCTTTTACAAAACGTTTGGACTAAAAAAGGAAAGCAATAACTTGAAGCTGTAATTAAAGGGATTGGGATCAACCTGGGTGTGTGTACCACCTGAAGAAAGGAGCCAGTGGAGAATGACAGTGACAGAATCTGCAGAAAGATTGAAACTTTGAGATGCAGGATGGGATTAAATCAGGAGGGTAATTCTAAGAAAGACCGGAAAATCAATGTGGCTACAGATATGGGAGGGGAGATTATGGTTGAAGCCAGTGGAAAATATGCTGGAAAGACCAGAATGTTTCTGAAATAGGGGTGGGGGAAGATCATCTGCAGAGAAGGAAGGGGAATGGGAGAAGAAGTTGACTAATGGCAAGAGGGAAATATTTTTGTTTCAGTTTTTTCTTGCTTGGTAACAAACCACCCCAAACTTAGTGGCTTAAAAAACAGCCATGTATGATTTATGATTCTGAAATCTGGGCTAGGCTCAGTTGGGCAGTTCTTCTTCATACAGTGTCAGCTGGACGATCCAAGATGGTCCCGGCACTCCTGTGCCTGGTGCCCCCGCTGGGATGCCTGGAACAGCATGGGCTTCCTACAGTATAATGGTCTCAGGACAGTCAGACTTCCTACATGGCGGCTGGCCACCAAGAGGGAGAAAGCAAAAAGCTGCCGAAAGGGCAGGCCCAAAACTGGCAGAGTGTCCTTTCCATCTCGTTCTGTTGGTCAACGCAAGTGATGAAGCCAGCCCAGATGTAAGGGGCAGGCAAAGAGATGGTGCCTGTTAAAATCATGACTGCAGGCACGTACAGAGAGGAAAGGAACCGAGCAGTGGTCTTTGAGGTCTCTCTACCACAATTTCTGAAGATTTGAAGGGTTTGAAGACTCACCTGAGGTTGGAAACTGTATCTGCTTTCTAGTGCCGCCGTATATATTACTACGAAGTTGGCTTAATGCAACACAATTTATTCATTTACATTGAAATAATGTATTCATTTCTGACCACAAAATACAGGGAAGCAGCAGGGGCAATGTCTGTACCATGTGTGTGCCCAGTCTACGACTGGGAATGCCTTTGTGCAACCTGAGGCTCCCACCGCCCCACCAGCGTGCTCCCTGATAGCTGCAGAGTATAGTATCTGACATGTGGGAAGTGGAAACAGAGGTCTTGCTCACGACGCCTTGTTCCAATTAGTTTTCCAGCTTGCTTGGGCAAATATCAAAACTAAAGTAACTGGTTGTCCCTACTCTCCATCTTCTAAAACTCCCTCATGAATTGTTAGATCATAGGTGAATTTTGTCTGTGCAACTGTTAGAGCTGCTTGAAGTACATTTAAGTACATTCGTAGAAGACAGTTCTTTTTAAAACAGGAGCAGCGACCAAGGCCCCTTCTGTGCTTCAGCTCTCTAAGTCCCACGCTGCCTTGGCACCTGGATGGCTACCTCCAGATCCCCTCCATCCAGGGCAGGGATGGAAAAGAGCAGGCCAGGCCAAGCATGAAGGATAAACAGTCTCTATCATGCTCAGGCAAGGAGTCCATGGGTCCTAAAAAATACCTCTGTGTGTGGGGTGCCTGGGTGGCTCAGTCGTTAAGCATCTGCCTTCGGCTCAGGTCTCCATCCCAGGGTCCTGGGATCGAGCCCTGTATCAGGCTCCCTGCTCTGTGGGAAGCCTGCTTCTCCCTCTCCCACTCCCCCTGCTTGTGTTCCCTCTCTCACTGTGTCTCTCTCTGTCAAATAAATAAATAAAATCTTAAAAAAATTACCTCTGTGGGTTTATCAATTTTCTTCTCCATGGTTTTTTTTTTTTGTTGTTGTTTTGTTTTGTTTGTCCTGTTTCCATAGCCTCATGAGCTGGGGTTTTTTTCCTCACAGTAATGGATCTTGGCTTTCTCCTTCCTCTTCTCTTCCAGGGTGGCTGGCACCCAGGGTACACCCAACCAGCCTCCTGGCTCCGTATGGCTAGACCTACTTTCACGGAGGCTTCAGAGGCACAGACTCAAGAGTAGCAGGAGCTGCCACCCACTTTTACTTGTCATAAGATGATGGGGTCTCATCAAACACCTAGAGGTGGCGCAGGGCAGCCTGGGCTTCGAGGGGTCTCATGGGGCAGCACACCTCAACAGGTCCCTTGTTTCTGTAGAAGTTGCCAGAAACGTTGATGCCCTCCTAGTGCATGAGTACCACCTTCCCCCCAACAGTACCTCCTTGGCCATGATGTCTATGGGGCAGCCAGGAGATGGCATTGGCCACCAAGCACTAGGATCTGCCCCCTGTCATTTTTGGCAGCCACCTGGGAAGGCCACATGTTTATTGCCTTATGGTTCTGATTTCAGAACTGTGGGACTAGAATCAAGGTGTCTGCAGAGCTATGTTTCTTCTGGAGGATCCAAGGGAGAATTTGTATCCTTGCCTTTTCCAGCTTTCTAGTGGACACCTGTATTGTTTGGTTTCATGGCCTCCTCCACCATCTTCAAAGCTCATCACCCCATCTCTCTAGGTCTGTTGTTTATCTCTTTTCCTTTGATCTTGACCCTTGGGCTCACTTAGATAATCCAGAATAATCTCCCAATATTGAGATCCTTAACTTAATCACATCTGCAAAGTTCCTTTTCCCATGTAAGGTCACATATTCCCAGATTCTGGGGGGGAGGGGCATGAGCATCTTTGTGGAGGCCATTATTCTGTTTACAGAAACTTAACCTATGAATTACTGCCAGTAGATAAAGTTTTGAGATTTCTCCAATAGTACCCAACTTCATAGCAGCGATGGTAGAGAAAGTAAGTTGTTGAATTGATACTAGTTTGGGGATTGGTAGGGTAGGGTTAAGATACAAGGACAAGAAACTAATTGAATGAAAGAAGCTGGTAGGAAGGAAAGTAAATGCAAGAAGTGTTTGGTAGCTTAAGAGAAGAGTGAGATTTTTCTTCAACTTCTTAACTCTATTTCCTTTTTGATATGGCTTTTACATTTTCTTAGCTTCCCCCTTGAAGGAGTTTCTGAAAGGCTACAGAGAAAGCACTTTTATTTCCGTTACAGAATCTTTCCTCTTTGTTGGTAACATCCAAAGATTGCTGTATTTGGGTTATAACAGCCAGTGTTTGACCTCATGGGTAATTTCTATGGCAGGTCATATAGGATGAGAGATTATGTGCTCTAGTCAGTACAGATCTCACTGTTTCCCAAGAAGACTCGGGAGCATCACACAGGGGAACGTAAATTCTGCTGCTTGATTCACAATTTTTTTTTCCTGAATAAATAAAATTATTTTTATCACTCTTATGAGGAAATCCAGTGAAACTAGAACACTTTGCCACATGTTTTGTGAATCGTAAAAAATCAATTTGCTGCCATTTTCTCGTAGGTCTTGACCAAGACGGCTTTAAAATACTCTTTAGCTTGACTAACTGCAGATAGGCTTCTTCCTGACTGTAAGCCCCTGACCTCCCTTTTCCTAGAGCATTTACTTCAAAAACTTACTATTGTGTATCCTTTACTCTGCCCCTTTGAGACGTAAATCTTTCAAATAGCCTCTTGCCAGTTTTACAACCCAGGAATGTCTTTCTCAAGGATCTGAAAGCCACCCTTTGAAATGCAGTTATAGTGCCCCGCCCCTCTGTCCCAGACTCCGTGGAGGGGAGGAGCCTCACTTTCTCCACCTCCCTGCTTCGAGCTGTAAAACTACTTTTGTCATGAAGATGTGAGAAAGTTTACTTTTCTTTTGGGTGACGACAATCAGCAAACACAGGTGGCCTATGATCTGCCATGCCTAACTCTTAAATTTAAGTCTTTCCAAACCTTTTCTCTGTGGAGGTAGGGATCTTAGACTTGGTCTTTGCTTTCTCCCCTATTGTTGGCAAAAGTATCAGAATAAAAACAACTCTGCTCATCTTGTCCAGTTTTTTTAACAGTCTCCCAGGAAAGTCAATTCAACAACTATAAGAGAGGGTATGAAAAGTGCAAGTGGTTGAATTCGTTGTAAGTAACGACTAGGTAGTAAAGAGCTCGGATGCTAATTGTTGTCATCACTGTTTTCAGTATCACCCCTTATAATTTACTTTCACAATCAGCACCTCATTTTAATCTTCAGAGCAACCTCATGATGTAGGGAGGACAGATTATTTTATCATCCTATTTTACAGATGGGGATCAAGAGGGACCAAGTTTAAGGGACTCATTTTTCCAACTAGAAAGAAGCAGAGAAGAGATTTAATCTGAATCTTCTAGCTTCAAAAGTCCCTGCTATGTCTACCATGCAATATATGCTCCATCTTGTCCAGCCCTAGGACTTCAGATGATAATATATGAAGGAAAATTTTGAAAGGTCCTAGAGTCAGAACTGCTATTCAAAAAGCAATAGCTGTAAGGAAAAAAAAAAAGTGGAAGAGTGCCCAATATTAAATTGTACAGTGTTTTTTCCTGGCAACTCTGTTCCAACTGGTTGTCTGTAATGACTCCAAGAATAATATCATATTTCCCAATAAATGGCTGAAGCTGAAATTACTGCAAATTTTGTGTAAATCATTGCCCCGAATGGTAGGAGGAATGCACACATTTTGTCTTTCAATTGTATTTGTCCATTTAAGTTATCTGGAAATTAAATCTGTTTTTATAGAAACTGAACAGCTGTATTAGATTTGATATACTGAACAATTTTTCTACTTGGTTACCGGTCCCAAAAGGTGAGGATTTACCAAGGCTGTCCTTCCCTTTGTGCTTGCATAGATTGCAAAGTGTTTTTCATTCCTCACCACTGATTAATAGATTAATAGATAATTGGGGCCTGTGGATGAATGTCTGAAATGTAACTTTTAGTGGTGGGAGTGGGCTCCAGAATCTCTGTCATGAAGCTTTTCAAGAATATAGATGTAAATGTTTAAAAATCCTTTTGCTATTTCTCAGGGATGATTATTTACTAAATTGACTTGAATCCGGGACATCTTAATCAATTTGATATATTTCTCAAAATATTAATATTACCCAATTCATAACCACATACTATGTCAGTCATTACACTTAGAGTCTTAATAATTAAAAAGGGTACCCAGTTCTTTCACAAAAAAACAGGGTACTTTTTTGTTTTTAACAATTCCAGATAAACATTTATTGCATTAGGATTGGGTCATCATTTGTCCTCAAGGCAAGCATCCTTGGATAAATGAGTTATTGAATAAATAGAGCAGTTTTTATGTCATTTCTATAGTCTGTATTTTTTGTTGTGATAAAATGTTCATAACAAAAGTTATCATTTTAACTATTTTAAAGTATAAAATTCAGTGTCATTTAGTACATATACAATGTGCAACCATCAGCACTATCTAGTTCCAGAACATTCTCATAACCCCAAAAGGAAACTCCACCCCCATTAAGCAGTCACTCTCCATTCCCCTACATCCTAGCCCTTGGCAACCACTAATTCCCTATTCTTTCTATGGATTTACCTATTCTGGATATTACGTAAGATGAAATCATACAATATGTAGCCTTTATATCTGGTTTACTTCACTGAGCATAATGTTTTCAAAGTCTATCCATTTAGCATATATCAAAATTTCATTCCTTCTTAATGCTGAATAATGCTCCATTGTATATATACCACATTTTGCTTATACATTCATGTATTGATGAACATTTAAATTGTTTCCACCTTTTGGCTATTGTGAATGATGCTGCTATGAATATTGGTATATACATATCTGTTCGAGTCCCTCCTTTCAATTTTTTTGTATACATACCTAGGTGTGGAATTTCTGGGTAATATGGTAGATCTATGTCTAACTGTTTTGGAATTTCTGGGTAATATGGTAGATCTATGTCTAACTGTTTTGAAAACCACCGAACTGTTTCCATGGTGGCTGTACCATTTTACATTCCCTAGCAGTGCATGAGAGTTCCAATTTCTCCACATACTTATCAACACTTGCTATTTCCCACTTTTTTTATTATAGCGCTCCTATAATACAGCCAATCTCATAGTTAAGTGTGAAATGATATCTCATTGTGGTAAGTTTCTGTTACTTCTTATTGCAGAGAAATTTACTCTCAACTTCCACCCTGAACTAGCAAAGGGTCAGGGCATGTGAGCGGGCCCCTGAGTGGTTTCACTTGACAGGGGGGCCATCTAAGTGTGAGGGCTAATGGAAGATGAAGCTGAAACATTACATTACAGCCAGGAAGAACAGGGCCTTGAACACTAAGCAGAGGCACATCAGAGGGTGAAAGGTAGTTTTTAAGGAAAGAGATGCCGTAATGGGAGTTGGGAATTAGAATGGATTAGAATGGTAGAGGGTACCGTGACGTAGGCTGAACTGGGAAGAACAAAGATTGGGAATGAGTACTCCACTGTTGTGGTGGTTCCAGGGCTCTAAATAAATATATTAGTCACGCATGTATTATGAGATAGCAACTTATACTTTTTCAAGTTAGCCAGAAATGGTGGAATAAGCAACGCCATATTGTCCCCAGTTGGGTGGAGATAGATGTATTTGGAAACATTTTAGGCTGTGAGCAGTTCCAAACTAAGAATTCTTGAATTCTTTTGAGTCTAAGTAGAAACCTTCTTTGGGGTGATGGTGAGGTGATGGTAAGCTGATGGTCTCACACAGGGAGAATTTTGTGGTGAAAAGCTTGAGACTTGACATTTGACAGACCTTGACTTGAATCCCCTTTATTCACTTACTGATCCTGTGACCATGCTCAAGTGCCCTACCTTCTCCCAGTACGAGTTTTCTGTCTTTAAGATGGGTGTACTATCTATCTCATTGTGTTTCTGGGAAGATAATTGAGAGGACACATGTAAAGTGATTATACATGGAAAGTGCATAGCAGAGAGCCTGGCACGAAGCTGGTGCACAGTACACGCACCACAAACAGCCAAAACGACTTCGACCACACCTCCTTTTTAGACAAGTGCTTGGGTTACGGTTCTGGGAAAGGTCTGTAGGAGTAGGAATCATCTTGGAAATGTAAAAAAAGGAAGAGAGACAGGGGGTGAGGGTCTCTTTCCTCAGAGAAGGCCTTGGGTCACTTTGATGTGAAGGTTACCTGGGAACAAGGAGTAGGCTGGTGGGACCTGATTCAAGTCCACCCCCTGCTAGTCACCTTAAATTTGGTTCCTTTTTCACTGACATTAACTCATTTCATTGACATTAACTGACATTAACTCATCTGTCAGTTTAAATGATTTGCAGATTATCTATACACCGACTTTGGTTTCATTGGGAAATTAAATCCTTGTAAAAGTGTGACTGCAGTTTATTCTCAGAGCAGATACATGATGGCAGGCAATGGATTGCAGAAGCGTGTAGCACATAGCTGGGCCTCAGTCCAGCTCGGTTCTCCTCTCTGAGAGAAAGAAGTAAACAACATGAGCAAGATAGAACACCATCCCTTGCTGTTGGGGGGTAGCGGTGATATATTTAGCTCTTGGGTGTGATGATTTGCCTAATATTTCTAACTGTGTATTTGCCAGAAAATATAGCATCCAGGGCATCAGGAAATGCAGTCCCTGGTGCCAGAGTGTGGGACCCTCAGCTTGAGCCTGGCACATCAGCTACTGGCTGTGGGAGTTGGCTCATATATCCAAGTGATGCTGTTATTAATTATTCTTTCCAATGGAAATTTTTCATAGTTATCTGTTACCTTTTGGCAAGTGTTATGCTGGGCTTTGACATGTAATCTTGATAATAACCGCATGAAGTAGATGAGTAAACTGAAGCTCAGATAAACCAATTGGCTTACACACATTCATGCAGCCATTGCCATGGACAGGAAAAATGCAATTCAAAAAGATGAGTAGAGTCATTGATTACCATTCTAAGATAGCAATAAAATGAATTTCAGGGGAGAAGGGCTTGTTTCTGGTTATGTGAAGGGACACCACCAGTCTAGAATAGAATTTAAGAAACTGAACGGCTCTGCATAATAAAGGAACAGAAGGTTTTAGACTGCACACTCGTGATCTGAGAGAAGGACAGGATTTCTGGAAGACAGAGGAATAGAATGGAGAGTGCCCAGTATGTCACCTAGTGCCTAGGTCATTAGTATGTCCAGTCATCCAGTAGCAAGTCAGAACCTGAGGAAGAAAAAGGCCTTCTGTTTGGAAATTGTGGGTGTATTATTGAGGACAGAGAGATCTGCTTTTAATTCAAAGCTGTTGTTTGCACTGTGTGCGATTGCTCTCAGTGGCAGTGAAAGCTCAGTAAAACCTTTTTACCCTTCAGAATCTTGCATCGATAGCATTTTGGTTGGGTGGCCCATGTTTAGGATGAAGTGAGGAAGAGAAAGGAAAGCAGGTACAGGAGAGAAAAATATGAGGAGGGATTGAGAATCAAACTTGGGTCAAGAAGGAATGGAAACCTAAAGGTCCCTCCTCCTAAAATCTTCAGAAATATTGGAGAGGTGCTGAACCTCTCTCAGAGTGTGAATCATTTTATTTAGATAACAAGAAAAGGAGAATCCCTGAAAGTAAGAGTCTTGGGGCTCTTTGGTCATATTACTTGGTGACAGAGAAGAATCTTGAGGCCAGGTGTACTTGACCCTAAAGCCCAGCTCCTCCCTAGTTGCTCACTGCCCTTGCCCTGTGCTGACAGCATTCGCACAGGATGAGAGGCAGGTGATTCAATTGTACAGCCTCCTACTTTGCCTTGGTGTCCAGGGTGGGGTGGACCCAACACCGGGGCTTCTCCTTTCCCTCCTGGCTTGTGAGAGTTGTTTTTTCACCCACTACTCCAACATCAATTTTAATTAGAACAACTTTCTGGTGTCAAAGAGTATCTATTGGAGGGCAATGAAAAACGGAAGAAATACTCAGAGCTTAACCGCCACAAAGTTCTCAGAATAGCTAAAGTAGATTTCTTCACTAAATGAGGATTTCCTGTCTATGAGAAAGGCCTCCTCAAAAGCTGAGTTTTTTCCATTATATTTCTAGCAGAATCCATGTATCTTAGTAAAGTGCGAAGGAACACAGCCATATGCATGGGTACGCCAAGGGGATAAGGATTAACTTGATAACAGTATTGTAAGGATAACAGATAATCTCCTAAGAGTAGCGTTGATGACAGATATGGGAGGGATATTATGAATTAATGGCATATTTTTATAAAGATTTTACAAAAAAATCTTGGTAAACAATTAGTATTCTCTCTGTAAAGGAATATTATGTAGTAATGTCTGTACGGCAATGTCCTTTCAAAAATTTGATAGATGTCTTTTATATTACATGTTCTCCAAGAAGCTATTGCAGTTATCCCTTACTTATTCCACGTTTATGTGGAAAATATACTTCTTTGAAGCCCAGTTGGGAGACAGAAAATAAAGGAAGCAAGGCATGTGAGGATCCTAAATCCACACGACTCAATCCTTTCCCCTGAGGGACGGTCCAGAGGAGAAGACAACTACATATTGGCTCAGTGAAGAAATGCCTGAACAGGCCTATAGATACACTTATTTTAAAGAGAGTTGTAAATAACTTGCCAATTGATTTTCCCAGTCAGCAGGAAATGAGAAGAAGCAGTTTAGAAGGAACTAAAGGAATTAGAAGACTGTGAGGGACAGGTATACTGAGAGCTGACCAAAAAAAAGTGGGGGAAGCTGAGTTCTGGTACTGAAGGACTACAGCATGAAGACCTAAGAACAAAGAAATAGCAGAATACTGCTATTTGAGATCACCATGAAGTATAGGGCATATTTCTCAAAGTGTGGGCCCTGGACCAGTATCAGGATCATTTGGAAATGTAAGAAATGCAATACTCAGCCCCCACCCCAGAACTACTCAGTCAGAAATTCTGAGGGTGGAGCTCGGCAATCTAACAAACCCTCCAGTGATTCTGGTGCCCACTACAAGGTGCGGTCCCCTGGTGGTTAGGTCCTCTAAATCCAGAGGGCATCACTGCGTTTCAACACAATGAAATGTATGTTCATGACTTGGATCATAGTGAAAAAGTTACTTTATATAGACTACCTCACCCAGGGCGCCTGGGTGGCTCAGTCGGTTAAGCACCTGCCTTCAGCTGGGGCCATGATCTCAAGGTCCTGGGATGAAGCCCTGCATCGGGCTCCCTGCTCAGCGGGGAGCCTGCTTCTCCCTCTCCCACTCCCTGAGCTCCCCCTGCTTGTGTGTTCTCTCTCTCTCTCTCTGTCAAATAAATAAATAAAATCTTAAAAAAAAAAAAGAATACCTCACCTAAGAAGATAGGAAAGTTACCAAGCGTGGCCATACATCTAGTTTTTGTGGGACAGTCTCGGTATAAATATATTGTCTAGCACTGCTAAAAATATTATTTCCTTTACTCTTGAAAGTATCCCCATGTAGTTGATAAATTATATAGTCACTCTGTTAATAGCTTGGAAAGATTGCAGTCAAACTTGTTAAAATCAAGAGATGTATTGGAATTTAAATGAGAGTTGAATTATTTGGTAAATTCCCACCCCTTATTCCTTGATAGTTGACAAGTTTGTCAATACTTTTCTTGCTCAGACTCATTACCAACTTTCCTTGGTTAAAGGTGGATTCTCACCATTCTCCAAGCTGGGTTTTAAGCTGTTCTTGTCCTTTGCTGAACAGGACCTAGAGACCGCCATGCCACATGGTGCAGACTTGTTTCTCACTGAAAGTCTGGGTTTCCAGCCAATTTGCCTTTACTTTCACCTTCTTGGTTACTCACTTTTTAACCCCCGATGGGGCAGTACTCTTTTTTGCTCTTTCCTCATCAAAATGTTATCTGGGGGAAAGGGTCTAAAAACTTAAGTGCAGTGAGGAAAAAACTGAACATAGTCTCATCTTGGGGTGTTTGCATTTGGATAGAAAAAAATTGTATTAAATTACTGAAATAACCTGCAAGTGTCATCCAGTGAATGGAACAGTTGCAAGACTCAGGAAGTGATGCAGTAGGTGGGGGCACAAAATGGAGGCCTCCTCGACTGAAGCTCTAAGCCTAACCTTCTAACCTACATAAAGCATCATGGGGCCAGTGATGGGATCTAAACTTGGTCAGGGTCCCACCATTCAAACCCAGTGTCAGTGATGGAGAAGGACCACTAACGAGTGTATCTTGCCAACCTCAATTAGTTCTAGATCCCAATATTAATATACTTTCTTGCAAGTCAACATATTCACTGAATTCTTCTTTTTGCTCAGGTCTCCAGTCTCATACTCTGTCTGATAAATTCTTCCTAATATCCAAACCGGAGATTAACTTGATTGAATCTGTAAATGGAGTTGTTTCACTGAATTGGCTGTCAAAAATTGTTTGCTTTAGAGCTATGGATTTTTATAGCTGCAGGGGTGGGACTTAAGGATCAAGTCCAGTTGCTTTCATTTTGCAGAGGTGGAGACTGAGGCACAGAGAGGTCAAGTGACTGGCCCATGAACACACAGTTGGTTGTTTCAAGAATTAAGGTGAAGACCCAGGTTTCTTGATAAAATTTCCTCTCTTTTTGCTCTTACTTGGATAGTCAAAGAAGGGGTAGGGATCATTTCATAATTAACTCAATTTTGGTTTAGACCTTAAAATGAAGAGTAAAATATCGAAAGTGGAAGCTGTGGGACTGCTTTTATGAGTAAAAATATTGAAGCCTCTTTTGGGGATGATAAAAATGTAGAAACCATTACATAGAATCTTATTTAAAAAAAAAAAAAAACCAAAAACCCAGCTGTTGTTTTACCAGAACACACTCTGTAGTTTAATAGACCTTCATGTTCAAGTGAAACGGTAAAATCAGTTTATTTATACACACATTTACATCTCCCTCTACAATAACAGACATCTTATTTTTGCCAAAGCTTTTTTTCAAATGAATGAGCAGCTTCTTCCTACTTCAGGTGAAATAGGAGACTGCCCTGTTCACAGTCAATGCTGAGAGCAGGATGATTTGGTACTTGCGATAGGGATACCACTATCTAGGGGGAGGCCTAGAGGGAGGGGGTGGGGCAACAACTCCTCCAAAGAGTAGTCACTTTGGGTACTTCTCCTCCCCACAGCAGGTACTGGACAATGCACGGGTGTCCCTCTGCACTAATGGAAAAAAGAGAACCAGGAGCAAGGGTGATGACAAAACATATCCAAGGTGCAATTTTATATAGCAAGATTTTCTATTTTGTTTTATGAGAAAATACAGATACTGGGTTGAAGTTTAATATATTACAAAATTTGAACCCTCATTAATGGCCAAGAAGTGTTACTATTGTTAAAGTGCTCGTACTTCATTCAGTTTTAAAATACCAATAATCTAAAAAAAACGTATGTTTAAATAATCATCTAATATTGAGGGAAAGGAAAGTTTCTTTCAAGGAAGTACATTTTTCAGGGGCTGCTGGGTGGTTCAGTTGGTTAAGCATCTGATTTCGGCTTGGGCCATGATATCGGGGGTCCTGGGATGGAGCGCCCTCCCCCCACCTCTACCACCTCACTGGGCTCCCCACCTGCTTCTCCCTCTCTCTCTCTGCCCCTCCCCCTGTTCGTGCTCTCTCTCAAATAAAATCTTTAAAAAAAAAAAGGAAGTACATTTTTCAGTTGGCTTTTTTTTTTCAACAGAAAGATCACTGGTTAAAGTATATTTTGTTGTTGCATTACTCTGTGCTATTTTTTATAATTTCTTATACATGCCACGGCAATATAAATGATTGTATTTTGTAGGATGTATTCATCTGAAGACAAATTTTGTATCTGCAGGGAAACTTAGAGCTCATTCATTCAACCTCTTCTTACAGAAACAAAACAAAACAAAATAAAGAAAGCCAAGGCCCAGGAAGGTTGAGATTCATGTGCTCAACCTTGGACAGACCAAGACAGGGCTGGGATCCATGCTAGGACTGTGACACCCAAACATGACATGACTAGATTTCAGTGTAGTAGGGATTGTTAGAATCCTTTTTATTCCTATCATTTTTTTCCCCAAAAGATTAAAAATAAGAATTTATTTAAATTTAATCCAACTTCTCTAAGTTCTGTATAAAATATGATGTAGAGAAGAATATGAAAACAAGAGTAATAAGAACGGAAGGATAGTGAAAAGCTCAGAGAACAAAGAATGCCTTAGGTTCTAACTTGCTGGCAACAATATAAACAAATTAGTTATTCCTTCTTCTGAAAATATTTTAATTTTTCAAATGTAAAGGAAATAGTGAAGATTAGTTATTACTACATATGTTGAAGCAACTCAGAAAACATTAAAAAAAATCAGAAAATAGCTAAAAAGAGGCCAGGATACTGTGAGCCTGAGGACAAGGAAACAAGCCCTTATGACCAAATCTAGTAAGGAAAAGGCCAAAGAATGACAAACATTCTCACCACCACCTATAAGGTAGTTTCTCATAGAAGTGAATTAAAAAAAAAGGAAAAAAAAGAGTAAGATATATTTTAAGATATAAAAATACTCTAAAATCTGAATTCAATTTTACTCAAGAGGAGAAAGGCAATTTTAACAGAGGAAACACTTAAAATAGTCCCAAAGAAATAGAAAATTACTCAAAGTAAAAATAAGAACTTATGAATCAGTGTCTTGAGTATAAACTTTATCTTCCCAACACATCATGCATTATGCAACTATAAAAAATAGTGAAAGAGTAACCAGGGAAGAGTGGCTTAGGTCAGTGTTTTATAGTCCTCAATTTAATGAAGATAAATGAAAGGAGAATTGAACTATATGTACCAAAACCCAATAGGAAGCAGACTTTAAAATACAATAAATCGGTTAGTATGCTTTGACGTATATCTGCAATATCAACCTAGTTTCTTTGCAACAAAGGAGGTCAAGTAGCCCTATTCAAACCCTTTAAAATAGTCAATGGCCAGTATATAATGAGTATTATATTTATGAAACATTTGTTATATAGTTGTCACAGGCATTGTGATAAATGTTTTGTATGGATTATTCCATTCAGTACATTCAATACAGTTCTTTGAGATAGATATTATTATTATTATTCCAATTTTGTTGATGAGGTAACTAAGCCCAAAAGAGCTTCCTTAACTCGTCCAGAAATTATGTAGCTCATAAAGTTAGTATTTGAACCAGGCAGGCTTACTCAAGAATCTAAATGTTGAGGCACTGTTCTAGCAAACCTCTGATGCCTATACCATGATCCCTGTCATCCTAGAGCTTAAAGTCTAACTGTTTTTTTTTTTCATTGTAAAATTTAGAGCAATAATTGTGAATGAGACCTGTCCTTTAAGACAGGCTAGAAATTAAATCATGGATCTCTCACAAGGATTTTTCATATTAAGTATGGTGGAAAGCTACATATTTTTTAAATTTCATGGAAAGGATGTGTGTTAACCCTGATATCAGAGGAAAAAACAAAACCACTCAAAAGACAAGGAAAAAGAAAAAGAAGAAAGGAATAGTCTGCTATTGAAAAAGTTCAGAGAACTCAAGCGGATATAACCAGTGAACATGTCGGTGCTGGGGGGGTGGGGGGGGGATGCCTGAGACGGGTATCAGTGTGGTAGTTCTCCCGCGGTGTTTACGTGATCTGTAAGTGAATTGCAAGGGATGCCGCCCCGGGGCAGTGGGGAGTTCTGTTGTCAGGCACATTGGACCACCCTAAGTGAGGCCACTGGACCTCTGGCTGAAGGTGACCAAACCTGCCCCTCGTCTCTCCAGCTGGATTCCTAGCTGAAGTCCTTGTGTTTTTTTGTTGTTTGGGTTTTGTTTGTTTGTTTGTTTTTATCATGTTATGTTAGTCGCCATACAGTGCATCATTAGTTTTTGATGTGGTGATCCACGATCCATTGTTTGAAGTCCTTGTTTTGACCTTCAGCCAGCTGCTGTCCTTTTTCTGTTGTTTCCCTGGTGTCGGCAGCGTGTAGATGGGAGGATGCTGAACTTCCTCACAGGGCCTTGTTCATCTCTCAGGTTTCCAGGTGCCAAACTGACTTCTTCAAAGGAAAATGATGCTAATTTATGAAAGGCAAGAAACAGACCCAGGGGGACTTAGTGATCTTGTATACAGTTAAATATATTAGAAGCTCTGAGTCATTTTCTTCTCATACTTAATTTGACAAAAACGCAATTAGTATAGAATAAATGCCACGACTGTGGTGATAGATGTTTTAGTCTCACTTCTCTGGAACCCTTTCCTTGTGTTAAAATACTTTGCTGAGGTATTGAGAATCCTAGTTCTTTGTCTGTTTGTTTGTTTTTATTATGTTCATCACCATACATTACATCATTAGTTTTTGATGCAGTGTTCCATGATTCATTGTTTGCGCATAACACCCAGTGCTCCACACAGAACGTGCCCTCCCCAATACCCATCACCAGGCTAACCCATCCCCCACCCCCTCCCCTCTAGAACCCTCAGTTTGTTTCCTAGAGTCCACAGTCTCTCATGGTTCCTCTCCCCTCTGATTTCCGCCCCTTCATTCTTCCCCTCCTGCTATCCTCTTCTTCTTCTTTTTATTTAAACATATAATGTATTATTTGTTTCAGGGGTACAGGTCTGTGATTCAACATTCTTGCACAATTCACAGCGCTCACCATAGCACATACCCTCCCCAAAGAACAAGAGGCAGTACCGACTGCCAGGGACCTAATCAATACGGACATTACTAAGATGTCAGAAGTAGAGAATCCCAGTTCTTAAGAGCTAGAAACATTTATTTCCCGTTAGTTGTTTCAGATTATTCAGGTAAATTTAGCACTCAATCCGATTTGCTCAGACAACTGTAATTTCCCTCGAAATGCGCTGTGCTTTGTTGGAATCAGGAAAAGCTAGTTTCAGCAAAAGGGGAAGAAGTACCCCCGAAGTGTGAAGCAGACTCTAATCATTATTAAGGACGTTTTTTATAGAGGGAGGTTGAAACAGTTTCTTATATATAATGGGTTCTCATGTTTGCTGACTTAGATTGGTGGACTTTACATTCCAAAAGAAGGAACCAGAAGCCAAAGAATTGTACTGAGATCAATGTCCTTAGTCTTCTGCTGTTCAAATAACGTACCCTAGAGTCACTAGTCTTATGAGCTCAGAACCCGTCTCCTGTCTCAGTGAGACAACTTCTCTCATGAAACTATTTTGGGCATTTTCCATGAACTACGATTGAAAAATATTTCATCAAGTACTTGACTTTACAGAACAAACAACTTATGGAACATAAAACTTTTTATCTCACGAAATTGACTTCTGAGCTCTGTCAGTTTAGATATAAATGTTTACGTAGTTGTACTTTATTTCTTTACTTTTAAAATTTCTTCTAATTTATATCTTCTTGTTATGTGCTAGATAGCCTTCAAAGTGACCAAAGTGGCGTTGGGCATCCTATGAATCAAAAGGCTGAGATGCAGTCACAGAGAGATCTGGGAAAGGAGTACCTTTGTGGCCAGTAGGAGAAAGAATTATTTGCTTGTTTTCATACTGATTATGAGTGTTCATGCCCAGTGATTTTGGCATCAAGGATGGGAAAGGCTAACATTTTGGTATAAAACTATTCCATATCATCCCCCATTATATTAATGTGTTCTCAGTGTTCAAGTATCTAGTCCAATTTCAAACTAATAAAATGATCAGTGGTGTTCGTTGTTCACTTTCTGACCAAACTCTTGCAGTTAGATGAAGAGCTTCTAGACCTTTCTTGCCTCCTTGAAGGAAAAACCATCCTTCGCCAGTGAGCGTCAAGAGTGAGACACAGGGGTCACAATAAGCCCATTCCTTCCCATGCCTCCAGGCCTCTATCAGCAGGAATGAAGAATGGACCTCACCTTCTTTCTACCACACTTTCTACCCTTCTTTTCTATACCTCCTCAATGCTTCCAGTCTTGCCACTCTCTGCCTTATGACAGGTATACTGTGCACCAGAATTACCTTGGGGGCTTGTTCCAAATGTAGATCCCAGGTCTCTGTAAGATCACTGACTAGGAATTTCTGGGTAGGGGTCTCTGGAATCCACAATTTTACCAAGCTCCCCCATGATTCTTATATACACTGAAGTATGAGAATTGCTGTTTCAAGAGTCTTAAACACAGAGAAACTGTAGATATTTCCTTGCAACCATATGGTATAAAGTTTGCAAAGTGCTTTTATACAGCAGCTCATTAGATCCCTAGAAGAATAAAATGAGATAACAAGGTAGGTATAGATATTTTATTTTATAAGTGGAGATAATGGGTATCTGTAATGCCCAATTTTTTTAAAAGATTGATTTATTTACTTATTTATTTATTGTAGAGGGGGCAGGGAGGAGCAGAGGGAGAGAGAAACTTAAGCAGACTCCACTGAGCGCAGAGCCAGACCCGGGGCTTGATCTCATGATCCTGAGATCACAACCTGAGCCAAAACCAAGAATTGGACACTAAACTGACTGTACCATCCAGGTTCCCATATAATGCCCAATGTCTTGGTCAAACCATAGCAGAGCTCAAAAACTCTTAATACAGCATGCTGCCTATGAATAATATTGGCTGTGGAATGATGAGATTTATAGTTTACTCCTTCTCTTACATTATCTCATTTATTCTTCCCATAAACGTGTGAGGTAGATAAGGCAAATAGTATTAAATCTCTTTGGCAGAGGAGCAAACTGAGACTCAGAGGGTTGAAGTGAATTGCCCAAAGTTGTAAGCTAGAAAGTGGCAGAACCAGGACCCAAACTCAGGTTTTTCAATTCCAAGTGCTGCCTGCTGTCAACTTTTTACTACTATTCAAATGACCAACAATGAAGAGGTTTCAATGAAGTATTAATATTTTTTCAATTTTTCATTGCTTAATATTTAATAAATCATGCTTATATCATAACACGTTTCTTATGTATATCTGGCTTTCTCACTAGTGTAGCAAATAAAATCATTTCTTGATTCCACTGTCCTATTTTTATAACTGAGCATCATAAAACTTCTGATGAGATAGTTTATGCAAAAATTTTATTTTATTTTAAAGATTTTATTTGAGAGAGAGAGCAAGAGAGAGCACAAGGGGAGGGGAGGGGGAGAGGGACAGGGAGAGACAGACTCCCTGCTAAGCAGGAAGTCCGACACCAGGCCGATCCCAGGACCCTGGGATCATGACCTGAGCCAATGGCAGATGCTTAACTGACCAAGCCTCCCAGGCACCCCAAGATTTTATTGATTTGACAGAGAGAGAGAGCACACACGGGGGGAGGGGCAAAGGGATGGGGAGAGAGAGAGAGAGAGAATCTCAAGCAGACTCCCTGCTGAGCACAGAGCCTGATTCAGGGCTCAATCTCACAACCCTGAGATGATGACCTGACCGGAAACTAAGAGTCAGATTCTTAACCAACTGAGCCACCCAGGTGCCCCAAGATAGTTGTTTTATTTTTTTATTTTTTATTTTTTTTAATTTTTTTATTGTTATGTTAATCACCATATATTACATCATTAGTTTTTGGTGCAGTGTTCCATGATTCATTGTTTGTTCATAACACCCAGTGCTCCATGCAGAACGTGCCCTCCTCAATACCCATCACCAGGCTAACCCATCCCCCTACCCCCCTCCCCTCTAGAACCCTCAGTTTGTTTTTCAGAGTCCATCATCTCTCATGGTTCGTCTCCCCCTCTGACATACTCCCCTTTTCTTCCTCTCCTGTTATCTTCTTCTTTTTCTTTTTTCTTAAAATATGTTGCGTTATTTGTTTCAGAAGTACAGAACTGTGATTCAACAGTCTTGCACAATTCACAGCGCTCACCGTAGCACATACCCTCCCCAATGTCTATCACCCAGCCACCCCATCCCTCCCACCCCCAACCACTCCAGTAACACTCAGTTTCTTTCCTGAGATTAAGAATTCCTCATATCAGTGAGGTCATGTGATACATGTCTTTCTCTGATTGACTTATTTCACTCAGCATAACACCCTCCAGTTCCATCCACGTCGTTGCAAATGGCAAGATCTCATTCCTTTTGATGGCTGCATAATATTCCATTGTGTATATATACCACATCTTCTTTATCCATTCATCTGTCGATGGGCATCTTGGCTCTTTCCACAGTTTGGCTATGGTGGACATTGCTGCTATAAACATTGGGGTACACGTACCCCTTCGGGTCCCTACATTTGTATCTTTGTGGTAAATACCCAGTAGTGCAATTGCTGGATCGAACGGTAGCTCTAATTTCAACTGTTTGAGGAACCACCATACTGTTTTCCAGAGGGGTTGCACCAGCTTACATTCCCACCAACAGTGTAGGAGGGTTCCCCTTTCTCCACATCCCCGCCAACATCTGTCGTTCCCTGACTTGTTAATTTTAGCCATTCTGACGGGTGTGAGGTGGAAGATAGTTGTTTTAAAAGCTGTTGCTTTTAAGGTCAGAGTAACTCTTGAAATATAGTAATCCAGTACCTTTTCCCCATCGTTCTCCTCCCCTCCTCTTCCCAGCTCTTGGCACCGTTGAACACCTCCCTTTCTTCCTGAAAACTTCTTTCTATGAAGTGGCATGCTCATGATTCATCTATGCTTCCCTGGGTCCTTTTTATCCCTCCATACCAAAGACTTGTCTGCAGTTGCCTTCTTTTTGCCTTCATGGATTTCTGCTTGGAAATACATACAGTTCCACAATATCAGTTATTAGAATTATTCTGATCACTCTCAAGTGTATCTCCAACCTTTCCCCTGAGCTCCAGATCTATTCAGAATATTGAACATAGTGAATACTCACTAAATATTTCTTGAATTAAATTCCCATTTGCTAGCCATCTCATTTATTGAGGAAAGATTTACTGAGTGTATACCAGGTATCAGGTAATATTCTAGGTTCTTGGGTTGTATCAGTGAATAAAACAAAGTTACCCTTCCTCATGATACTTACTTATTAGTGGCAGGAGACAGACAAACCATAAGCATAAAACATATAAAAAGTAGACTGTGTGTGAGAAGCACTATGAAAAAGAAGAGAAAAGGACAGGCTAAAGAGAATCAGGAGTGTAGTTAGCAAGGGTGGTGATAGGAGTATCGGCTGCGCTCTTGCAAAGGGGGGTCAGGGCTGGCCTGGCTCAGACAAAAACATTTGTAGAAGTCTTAAAGGATGTGAGGGAATTAACTTGGAAAATATCTGGCAGAAATGCATTTAAGGCAGAGGAATAGCCACTGCAAAGACCTTAAAGCACGAATGTGTCTGGTATACTCAAAGAATAGTGGTAGGAGAGAGGGTCAGAGAAGAAATGAGAAGTCAGATCGTTTAGGCTTTGGCTTTTATCCTTTGTGAAAGGATAGCCTTGTGAGCTTTGGGAAGCTATTGGAGAGTTTTGAGCAGAGGAATGAACGACGTATTTTACAAGTTAATGGATTATTCTGGTTACTGTGCTGAAAACAAAGTGTAGGGTAGCAGGGATAGCTCTGAGAGACCAACTATAAAGCTATTTTCCAATCTGGGCAAAGTGTGATAGTGGACCAGAATGGTAGGAGTAGAGTTAATGGGAGATGGTCAACTTGTGGGTATATTTTGCATATAGAGCCATTAGAATTTCCTTATGTATTAGATATGTTTAGCCTGAACAACTAGAAGAATGGAGTTGCCATCAACTCCATGAGATTGGAAAGGTTGCAGGTAGAACAGGTTCAATGGGGGAGGATCAGGAGATCACATTTGGACGTGATAAATTTCAGGCATCTATTTGATGTTCAGGTTGGATAGAATTCTGGGATTCTGGAGTGATATTGGGCTGGAAATATGAACGTGACTCTTGGTGCCATATAGATGGTGTTTACAGTCATGACTGGATGAGACCACTATGAGGATGAGCATGGATGGAGAAGACAAAAGGATTAAGGACTGAATCCCAAGGCACAACAACATTACAAGTTTGAGGAGAAAACGAAGAGCCAAAGGAAGGAGACTAATAAATTTATCTGTGGGCTAGGAGGAAAAGCAAGAGAGCGCAAAGTCTTAGAGAGAAAGTGAAAAAAAATTATTGGGGAGGAGAGAGAGCACGGTTGTCTCCAACGCTGTTGTTAATTTAAGATGATTGACCATTGGACTTAACAATGAGGTGGTCATTGGTGACCCTCACCTGAGCACTTTTAGTAAACTAGCAGGGATGAAAGCCTGATCCACGTTGAGTGAACAAGTGGGGTGAGAAGAAACAATGCATATTGATTCAAACTGAAAGTGTCTAAAACTTGACTATTATCCTCTTTAAGCTATTCTTTCTCTAGGATATTTTATTTTTATTGGTGGCAACTGCATTCTCGCAATCACTCATGGTCAAAGCCAAATCTTTTACTTGTTTATTTCTCTCTTATCCCCCCACATTAATCAACTAGCAAGTAAATTTTACAGAAAAGTACACTAGAAAAAATATGCATTTCAAAATCAAACACACCTAGTTAGCAAATTATTTGATCTCTTAGCCTCAGTTAAGGAGGGTAATATTATTTACCATCTGGGATCCTTGTGGTGATTATATATATTATATATATATATATATAATATATATATAAAAATAAAAATATATGATATAAAATAATATATATATATATATGCTCATATATAAAGCATCTAGAACAAAACAAGAGCTCAGAATGTGTTGTTTCCCTCCTGTGTGTCACTCAAAGGGTTTTAAGATATCTTCCTTTTTGCCACAACCTTAACCTAAGATGCCAAGGCCATTATTACTTATCTTTTTGTCAATGTAATCTATAATGTTTCCCCCAGCTTCCCATTTTGCCCTTGTCCAGTACACTGTCAGACGAATCTCCCTAAACCACTGCTCAAACCATGTCACTTCTACAAAAAAAAATTTTTTTAGTGACTCTCCATTACTTAGAATGAAGTTCAACATACTATATAAATAACGACAATATTTTGCTCCTGCCTAATAGGTAGAGCTCCCCTCATCCCCACCCCAGAATTTGCCACGGTAAGTTGGGCAAATGAGACCATTTGTTGATGCTTGTGCATGATTGTACATTGTGCTTTTGCTTATGTTCTTTCTTCCATTTGGTATTCCTGCTCCTCATCTCCACCTGTCAAGAAAAACCTTATCCATTTTTCAAGGTTACCTTAAATGTTATGTTGGTCATGGAAACTTTCTGATCCACATCACCTACCCCATCTGCCAACCAAAAAATCTCTCTATCACTATCTATCTATCTATCTATCTATCTATCTATCTATCTATCTATCTATCCATCCCTAAAGCATCTTGTATTTCTTTTAAAGAACACAAATCATTCTTTACTGTTTAATAATCATTTATGAATGTGTCAAAGCTCCCTTTCTAGAATATATGCTCTGCAAGGACAAAGATCAGGCATGATTGATTTTTGTGTTCAGTTAGCACTTAGGACAGGCTCTGTACTTTGGAAGTATTCATAATGTGTATGTTGAATTGAATTATTGGGTCCTTTTATTGCATTTTTGGCTTTAAAATGGAAGTTATTGTCTTAAAAGTTACTTATGTCATTTGATCTTCTTAGTTGTTCATATTACTACCAGAGAGAATAAATCCCAAGAATAATCCAAAACTATAAAAAACAAAAATGCCTTGGCTGAAATTGATGCAATCCCCCTTCAAGCCTACTATGGTAAAATAGCATAGTCTTCTTCTAATTCAAGTTGACCAAATGATTTTGAAACTGAAATGCCTTTTCAGTCATTATCTATAAAAGTTATATTGACAGAAAAGCAGTATGTTTCTATTGTTCTCAGTGGGTTCAACATAAGTATTATCTAGTCTCTCTTACCCTTTATCTCCTTATTATTGATTTCATCTTGCACTGCCAGCTTAATTTAGTTGAAGGAACCAATAAAAAATAGTTGCTCCAAAATTGTTTGCAATTGTATCATAAACAAAAATTGTTAAAATACATTTAAAATAAATATTTTAACACCAAAGTCAGGTTAGTCAGTATTTGAGTGAAATTATATAATACCGATTCCATCATCTTTGATTTACAGATTCAAGCTGGGAATGCCAGGGTGTGAGACTGGCAATAACTAGCAAATCCAAACATATCCCAAGAGCTTTTTTTTTTTTTTTTGATGACATATGCTAGTTTGATATATCAAAACCATTGTTTGTTCACAGGACCACTGACGAATTTACTAAAATGAAATATTTACCTATCTTGGCTGATTCTGAGGAGGGAGCAATATCCTCTCTCATGGACTGAATGTTTGTGTCCTTCCCCAAATTTATACATTGAAAATATGACTCCTACTGTGATGGTACTTAGGGGTGGGCCTTTGCAAGGTGATTAAGTTTGGGTGAAGGCTTGAATGTGAGGCCCTCATGATGGGATTAGTGACCTTCCAAGAAAAGAGACCAGAGTCTTTCTCCACCTCGTGGGGAACAGCAAGAAGGCGCCCATGTGCAAAACAGGAGAACTCTTGTCAGAAACAGGATCTCCAGGCACCTTGACCTTAGGCTTCCACTATGAGAAATCAATGTCTGCTTTTTAACCTACCCAGTCTGTGATATTTTGTAAAGCAGTCTGAAGTAAGACAGTATCTATCCGTCATGTGTTTTCCAAACAAAGGCACTCCTATTGTCTTTTTTATTTGCACTAAATACTCAGGGTGGTGAAGTCATCTGTGACTGCACACACTTCACATTCAGCCAATATTTCCTGAGTGCTTATCCTGTTCCAGGCACAAGATAGATACTTTCACATGCATTAACTCATTTAATTGTCACAGTAATCTGGGAAGTGGGCATTGCTGCTCCCAATTTACAGATGGGAAAACTGTACTCCAGATAGGTTAAGTGATATAACTAGTAGTTGTTGCCTCCATAAAGGAAAGGTCTGTTCTGTTTCATTAGTTGCTAGAATTTTAGTAGCTAGCACAGAGGAACTATATCTTAGTAAATATGGGCTTGATAAATTATTGATAGTAAGTAAGGGATAAAGCTGAATTCAAACACAGATCTTCTAATTCCAAGCCTTCTAATGCTCAGTACATTATGTCCTATATTAATATAGTTGATATTAATTACTGTGATAGTAATTAATGTTAATATATTATGTGTCCTATATTAAATTCATTATTTTAGAAATATTAAGGCTTTCCCATATTGTTTAAAAAGCTTAACTGGTTACTAAATGGTTTTATTATAAAGCCAACAAATGGTTGTAAAGATCTGATGGCTCAAAATTGTGTGATGTGAGAAACGCTCTGTGCCCCATATCAGAAGGAACTGCTATTTAGAGTTAGGTATATTTCCAGGGTCCCCGGGTGGCTCAGCTGGTTGAGCATCTGACTCCTGATCTCAGCTCCGGTCTTGATCTCAGGTTGTGAGTTCAAGCCTTGTGTTGGCCTCCACACTGGGCATGGAGCCTACTTAAAAAAAAAAAAAAAAAAAAAAAAAAAGGTGTATTTCCTTCTAGATGCCCTAAGTGCACACATGGGGTATATATTTACCTACCTATACATTTTTAAAGATAAAAAAAATGACATTCTCGCATTGTTTTGTGATTTTAACTTTAAATCTATATGATAGTTATTTTTCATATCTTGCAGTTTATTTTAATGACTGTGTTGTATTTCCTTATTTTTATGCATTGTTATTTAACCAGACTCCTACTGATGAATAGTTAGATTGTTTTAAAATTTCACTCTTATAAACATGCTGTAATGAATACACATCTTTGAACATTTGTGACAGTATATCTGTCAGATAAATTATTTAGAGACACTTACTGTTAGAGGAGGTCATAGAGAGGATGTGACTGCTGGTTGACCAGAGAGCTGGTCTGTCCTTGGGATGTATATTCTACCTTCTATTGTATGACAGCTCTCTTGTACCTAAAATGTATGTTCTCTCTACTATGCCCATACTAGCAGCAGGCTGTTTCAAGGATGCAGCCTTCAGAGAGTAAGGCGTTGTTGAGACCAGGTGCACTGAATATGTGGCTGAACCCAGTTAAGGCCTCTCTATAAACTTTTTTTTTTAATTTTTTATTGTTATGTTAATCACCATATATTACATAATTTGTTTTGGTGTAGTGTTCCATGATTCATTGTTTGTTCTCTATAAACTTTTTAAGACTCTGGTGGGTGGGAATGGAGACTGATTATTCTTGTGCCACTTAAGCCGCATAAGTTCCTTTGCTTATTGAATCTGTGTAGGGGGGCCGATTTGATATTATCTATAAATAGTAAAAAATTTGAATAATAAATTTCATCCAGAAAACTCCCCAAGGTGATGGACCAACACTGTGTCAAATGGTAAACATTTTCAGCATTTTGATATACGTTGCCAAATTACCTTAACAAATATGTTCCATTTTATATTTCCACTAATAGTGCATGAGAACTCTTTTTTAAATAAGTAACATATGTGAACACTGGGTATAATCCATTTATCTTTTCCAATATTATTGATTAGAAAATGTGGCATTTAGAAAACTTATATTTAGCTACTTAACGATGAAATTATTGTTGACCATCCGTATTCCTTTCTCCGTGTATAGCTTATTCTCTATCCACTAATTTCTGCCAAGTTTCCTATTGGGTTGTTGTTTTAGCATTGATTAGGAAATTCATTCTGAATGTTAAAAAGTTTGTCTTTTGCCACTCACACATGTTTTTTATATTTGGGAATTTGGCCAAGTGGACAAGTTTAATTTTCATTTGACCAGGTTTATCAATCTTTACTCCCCGCCCCCCAGTGGTTTCTGGATTTCCTTTTACAATGAAAAGAGACCTTCCTATTTCAAAGATTTTTTTAAAAGATTTATTTATTTATTCATTTGAAGTGGGGAGGGACAGAGGGAGAAAATCTCAAGCAGACCCACACCTCCACCCCACGGAGTGCAGAGCCCCATGTGGGGCTCATTCGCACAACCCTGAGATCATGACCTGAGCTGGAAGCAAGAGTGAATGCTTAACCAACTAAGCCATGGAGGTACCCCTCTAATTCAAAGACTTTTTAAAAAATCATTTTTTAAGAAAAAATATTTTCTTCTGTAATTTTTATTAACGTTTCGGTCTATGACTCACGTATTCATCAAACAAACATTAACGTACACTAGCTGTGTGTCAGGCATCTTATTTTGGTGGATAAAACAGACAAAAATGTCTGCATTTATGGAATAATGTTTGATCCACTTAGATATTCTTTTAATATACTCAATTTGCTATGATACTGTTAATTATTTTAGCATTGGCTTAGTAGTTGAGATATATGAAGTTTACTTTGATAACAGGAATGAGGTAGGAATACATTTTTGTTTTGTTTTTCTTTATAGGATTTGCTATCTCAACTAATTATTTTATCTTTTACTGTTGGTTTTCAAGTAGCACCCTTATGAAAAACTAAATACCAGTAGGTACTTGGGTTTATTTTTAAACTCCATTCTGAACATTGACCCATAGTGTCTGTTTCTGAACCAGTACTCTAATTTTAAAATTACTGTAGTTTATATAATAAATTTTGATTTCTGAAGGAACTAATTTCCCCTTGAAACTGTTCTTTGATAGATTTATTTTTCTGACTCTTACAACATACATAGTCTTCCAAATGAACTTTATAACTATTTCGTCATGTTTTAAAAATTCCTGGTATTGTGACTGGGATCACATTGACTTTATGGATTCATTTCAGTATAAATGATCACTATTCAATACTGAATCTCCTCACCCAGCCGGTTTTCATTTATTTGAGTCTTCTTTCATGTCCCACAATAAAGTTTTAAAGCTTTCCTCATATAGCTCTTGGCTTTATCTTATTTTGTGCACTTGGTTTTTATATTTTGGGTATTATTTTTAACAATATTATTTTTTCTATTTTATTTTATAATCTCTGTAGAAAGAACAACTATTGATTTTTGTAGATTAATTTTGTAACTTACTCCTTTACTGTTTTTCCTTATTGTTTTTATGGTTTTTTTCTTTAGTTTTTCAAGTACTCAATGATTGTCATCTATAAATAATGGAAAAATTTGCTTCGTTCTTTCCACCATTTACACCTTATTTTATTTTCTTATTTAAATGCACTGGCTCACTCTTGCAGAACACTTATAAATAGTTGTGCCATTATTTGGGATCCTTGCCTGGGCCTTAACTTATACAGAATTGCCTTTATTACTGCTTTGCTATGAATATTATTGCTGGCTTTGGAGTTTATGCATATATTACTATATCATGTCAAAGAATTATCCATCTCTTTTTTTTTAAAGATTTATTTATTTGAGAGAGAAAGAGAGAGAGAGAGAGAGTGTGTGTGTGTGTGTGTGTGTGTGTGTGTGTGTGTGAGCAAGGGGAGGGGCAGAGGGAAAGAACCTCAAGCAGACTCCCTGATGAGTGTCGAGCCCCACTCGGGGTTGGATCGCATGACCAATGAGATCATGACCTGAGCAAAACCAAGGGCTGGATGCTTAGCCGACTGAGCCAAGCAGGTGCTCCTGCATCTCTTTCTATTTCACTAGGGCTTTTAAATTAGTAAAGGATGTCAAATTTTGTTACATGCTTTGTATTACTTGATCTCATTTGACTGATTAATAGGCATACTATTTTAGTAAATTCCCTAATAGTAAACTATTATTATTCCACTGTGGAGATGAATCTAACTACTTTATGGTGTATTATTTTTTAATGTACTACTGATTTCTATTTGTGAATTTATTTATTTATAAATGGAAATATGCTATTATAGCATAAATATTTATTTGCGACTTGCTTTTTTTTTGACTCGGCAATGTTTTGGTGATCTTTCTTATGTGAACATATTGATCCACCCCTTTCTTTTTGTCTGTTGCATAAAATTTCATAGCATGGATAAATTGCAATATATATAATCACTCCTGTGTTGTAGGACATTCAAATTTTTCCTTTTTGATTTTTATTTGGCTATTACTAACCATTATTGATATTTCTAACAATGCTGCAATATGATCCTTACACATATAGCCTAATCTCTGTGCAGAATTTGGGGGTGTGGGTGGGGAAGATGCCTAGGAGTAGAATTCCTGAGTAATGAATTATGTGCCTTTAAATACACATTGCCAAATTGACCTCTTCTTTTTAAAAAAAGATTTTATTTATTTGAGAGAGAGAGAGAACGAGACAGAGGGGAGGGGCAGAAGGAGAGGGAGAAGGAGACTCTCAGCTGAGCAGGGAGCCTGATGCAGGACTTGATCCCAGGAGCCTGGGATCATGACCTGACCCGAAGGCAGACGCTTGACCGACTGAGCCACCCAGGTGTCCCCAAACAGACCTCTTAAATGGCTATAACAATTCACACTGTCCTTAGTAATGACTGTGATATCTACTCCCCACACCCATACCAAGGCTAATACCCTCAAGCAATTTTATATTTTACTAATCTCTGTAAGAAATTTTTTTAAAGTATCTTCATGGCGTTACAATTTACATTTTTCCTTTTTCTATTTTGTGAATTTCCCATTCACGTTCTTTGCCTATTTTTCTATTGGGTTGTTTGTCTTTTTTGCATCAATTTGGGGAGTTCCTTATAACCTCTGTATTTTAATCTCTTGCCTGTTATATATTTTGCAGTTACTTCCCCTTCCCCATTTTGTTTTTTATCTTTTACTTTATGATGTCCTTTCTTATAAATAGTACATGCTATGTAGCCTTTGGAAAACTCTGCTGTACACTTGTAGGAGACTATGAAAAAGGCACATGACATCTTAGAATTACTGGGAAAATAGCTTTGGCCCGAAAGGATCTCAGGTCTCCAGATTAGATTCTGAAAGCCACAGCTCTCAACCTTCCCACATCTTTGAAATTAATTATATTTATTAAATTTATATCAAATTTATATCAAAATCTTCCTTGAATGTGCTATTTCCTGCTATAACCCTGAATGATGAACCTATCCTGGATACCAAAGGACAGTCCAAGGGGATGGAGGGCAGGCAGGGGACATGGGATACGGATAGGGAAGGAGGGAGGAGTGCGGGGAAGAGAGAGAGAGAGAGAGAGAGAGAGAGAGAGAAAAGAGCAAGTTCTCTTTAGTCCCATAGGACAGAGCTGTCGCAAACCCATTTAGGGTGCAGACGCACAAACAAAGGCTAGGTGGCGCTCTAGAGCCGGCAGGAGAAGGCCCTGACATTCAGCTTTTCTGAGCCTAACTCATCTCTTATGTTATGGATGCTGAGTCAAGTGCCAATGGGCCTAGGTGGCCTCACAGTAGAAGCTTAGTATGAGTAATTGGGCCCAGGCTGGATAAGAGAAATGACAGATAGATGTCAGGGGCCCCAGTCAGTGGGAGCCAAGGAAATGTTGAGTCATCTGGGAGCTTTTTTTGGGCTCTGATTAGGATGGGAAACACCGGGTCATATGAGTGCAGACTTGCTCATAAATGGTAGCAGGCAAAACAGATGGACAGGGGACATCTCTCCCAGAGCAGAAGAGGCAGATGACATTGCCCTGGCTGTTTCCTGCTTTCATGAAGATGTGAAAGACACAGCCTTCCCCAGTTACCCAGATACCTTCTTAGGGAGAGTAACGAGGGGAGAGAAGCCTACCTGAGAGACATTTTGTTCCAGGAAGACTGTAGGCATTTCCTAAAGGGACTGTCTAAATGATTAAATCTTGGTGATTGTTAAAGTTGGGTTGGATATTTCATTCTTTTTTTCTCCATTAACTTCTGGTTGAATGACATTACTCTAAAGGAAGACCATATTAGTTACAGAAAATATAAAGGAGCTATATTTTTCTCTCCATCTGCACAAAAGTTCGCCATACTGTGTTTTTTTTTTTTTTTTTTTTTTTTAATTCCAGTACACTCCTATTTGCAATGTCAGACTCTCCCTACAGTCCCTAGCCCTCTTGGCATATATCCAATCTCATTAGCACTCAGAGGTTTTATTTTTAGATGACAGCCCCCACAAATGGTGCCTCAATTTTGTTTACTTATGGCAGCAATTTTTCTGCCTCAAATTCATTTCTTAACCCCAGGGCAGAGTTTCCAGGTGCTACCTTCCGGCTTGAGCCAAGACTTTGCCGAGCCAGACCTGATGTCTTTAGAGTTTAGGCTATTGTCTGATGCATCCTGACAGAGACAAACAATTCTTGATCCTGGAGTGGTTAAATTGTGCTTGGATCCAATCTGCTGAATCGTAGAACTGAATGAGAAATAGATCCACATACACTCAGAGTGGTGGGAGTAAGGATAGCCCAAACTTGGAAAGATGTTGTTACCTATAATTACCTCACTAATCTCAGCACTGACTTTATATGAGACCTGGGCCAAGTCCCTGTATACCTTGGTTTCTTAGGAGTTCTGTCAAAGGTGGAAAACAATACCTGTCCTAACTATGTAATTATATGGACAGAATTTAGAAGTTTAACTGTAATGGTGGCAGACGTCAAGATTAAAAACAAACCAGGGGGATGGACTTCCAGGCTATAAATCAGGGTCTGGGAAATCTATTTTAGCCAATGTAGTTTCATTCAAAGTAATTTTCTTCATAAAATGCATAATACTTGATTTTATTTTTCCAAGGATGATTGTACACATTTAGCTACTCCATCTTTCCTTCCTTTTCCTACTTCCCCTATGGGATTCAGGCAGAAGAAGGTCATCTCAGAATAAAACTCTACAAAACTTTTTTTCTAACTAGTTCTTTCTCATGTATTCCCCAAGCAGGCATTTTAAAGACAGAGCTTGCCAGAAAGGCAGCTCAATTTTTAGGCACTGGTTTGAAATCAATAAATGTGTATTTTTTAAATAACCATTTTAGCTCAGAGAAAATGTGTGAGTTAGGGGATTGGATTAGGAATAAACCCAAAACTGATTGCAACCTGGGAAAGCATGCTCTTAGGTGAAAATAAGGGAGCAGTGTGATTCTCATTAGCAGAATGACCAGATTTGAAATAACACAGCAAAGAGGAAAGATCTACCCTGTTTAGCTGTCTCTTAGTGCTCTTACCATTAGTGAATATTGATGTGTCTCAATTCTTTGTAACATGGAGCCAGTTCCTCTAATGCCCTACTGTGAACGAGGCAACCTGGGAGATGTATTTTTTCTTCTGGCCTACAAATCTAGATAAATTAATTTCCTACTTGATAATTAATAAACAGATAACTACATAAAGACAGGAGCAGAGTTAAGGAAGGCCTCAAGGATTGACTGACTATGTAGCACAATGACGTCCAGAACTGAGGTTGTTTCTCTCTCCTCTGCCAACGTCAGTGTTTGCTTCATCCTCAGATTCAGAAGGAGATGGCGGCAGCAGTTCAGATGTCACACCAAACATCGAAACATGTAGATAAAGAAAAGAGATCATTTATTTTGTACCCTTTCTTTATGAGTGCAGAAGCCCTCAAATGACTACTCCTCTGTGTCAGAGTCCGCTTGCTGTCCCCCAATATCTGCCTGCCCCTTCTTCCTCAATAATGAAACCCCAGATTTCTTAGCTGGACACATGGCTGCCCAGAATAAAGATTGTATGGCTAGACGTGGCCATGTACCTGAGTTCTAAGCCCTGGGATCTGAGAAGAGTCGGGAAGGAACTTTAAAGGTGGGGGCAGACTCTTCTTTACCCTTTTCTCCTTCGGCCGGAAGGTGAATGTAATGAGTGTAGCTCCCTGGTGGTGGTGAAGCGTGAGTGCCTCTGAGAATGGTAGGTCTATGCGGTAGAGCAACGAGATAGGAATTCCCCACTCAATCTGAGTGACGACCTTCCGAGTTCTTGAACATTCTTGTTCTTCTAACCTTTTACTTAAATTCCAGCTAGTTAACACATGAGCTGTATTATTAGTTTGGGGTGTAGAATTTAGTGACTTAACACGTCCACATAACAGCTGGTACAACCCTCTTGTCTACTCTAGGAGGTAAATCATAGATGAAAACTCTGGTTCTCAAGGGGTCTGACTTTCAGGGGATAGATTGTAGGCTGGGGGATAAATTTTGTCTTTATAGGCCCCTAGTTCCCTGTAAGAGAATTGTACGGCCCAAAGGAATCTTGCTGGAGAACATTACTTTTGTTCTCATTGAATGGTCAAATCGGGGACCTCATTAGCTAAAGATTGAAATGTCCATCCCATGTGTTTTAGTTTGGGTTCCCCCAGAAGCCCACTTAGCGATAAGGACTCAAATACATGCAGTTTCTTTTTGAGGTGCAGGGCACAGTGTTAGGGAAGGAGGCATGTGAGACAGGAAGGGAAGGAAGCTCAGACAGGGTGTGTTATCAACCCAAATGGCACCAAGGGCACTGGAACTAGGAAGAAGATAGAATCCCTCCCTCTGAGTTATCCTACCTGATCCCCTCTCTGAGGGAGAGCAAAATATCTATACATCATCTCCTGGAACTCATTGGTCCACACTTGGGGAAGGTGTAGTAGAGAGATCAGATACCCACTGTGAAGTGCTGAGGCCTGAGGGATAGGAATAGGGCCCTGGGAGCTTCTGTGACGTGGTATATATTCAAAGGGGATTATTTGCCTGCCCATCCAGTAATACCTGCCTTTGCATATTCCAGCGAAAGTAGGACATCAGACCAGGAATGAGTAGATGGATTATATCCTACACTAGAGAACTGTTTCAGAAGTTCACATAATTTTTAAGCTGAAAGAGACCTTGGAGGGAAACTAGTTCCATTTCTTCATTTTGCTAGTGAAAAACTGAGGCTCTAGGGGCTGCCTGTGGTTACAGAGCACTTAGGTGCAACACCAGGCAACTGCCCACGTCTTCTGACTTTGTGCAATGTAGAATTGGCCTTGAGAGGTAGGCAGCAGAAGGCTTTTCTCTCCCCCAAATCGCCACTTAACTCCTCTCCTCTTCTTTTATAAGGACAATTGATTTAAAAAAAAAAAAGTATGCAAAGACAGCTTCAAACTTCCCCCTCCCCCATTAAAGCTACATGACAGTCCTATGCCCTTCCAACATAAGACAGTCCAGAGCATGTCTTGGTCTAGGACCCTAGAATTTTTAACACTCTGGTTAAGAAGAAAATAGGAGGTGGCTTAGGTTAAACAAAGTTAACAGAAAGCGCTTCTCTGAAGTTATTTAAGCATTAAACTGCATTTGAGAACTGTTGAGAAAACTTGCAGGAAAGAAAAAGGCAAAAACTAGTTCACACCTGAGCAGGGCTTTATTCTGTTGAACTGACTGTAGAGTCGGCAGTCGTCTCAACATGTGGAACTGTGATGACTGGGCTCTTGCTTTTAAAAGGTTCACAATGCTTCTCTCCACACAGGCAGGGTTTTTCCATGTAAGTTGGAACAAGTCAGTCTGGTAGTTGTTCTTTTTTTTTGATTACAAAGTGATGATAACGTCTCTCTTGTAGACAGGCTTTACTTGTCAAAACCGCTGCCTCCATTGGCTTTTAATTGGATCCTTGTAAGGGGGGTCAGGCCCATAGACATTCTTATCCCCATTTTAGAGACTGAGAGAGGAAATGAGGGCATGAAGGCATCTGGCCCGGGGCTGGGAGCTGGCGGGGACAGCAGCCAGAGCTCCATTGACAAGAGGGCTCCTTAAGGGCCATTTAGTTGGCCTTTAACTCAATTAGTCCCCCCAAATGTTTTTTTTTTTTTTTTATGCTTGCATTTATGTCTTTGATCTCGTCAAGTGGAAATTGTGGTTCTGTCCAGGACAGTCTTGTTGCTCACCCAAGGCAAGGACATGGATCCGTGCATCTTTTTGAAGCCTCAGTGATTTTATTCTCTATATTTATGTGTACATTTTAAAACTAAAGAAGGTTTGTGGCTTCGGAATCCCTAGACCTGGGATCTGCTAACTACTCAATGGTGACCTTGCAAGATCATGCCACATGCCTCAGACTTGGTTCCTGCATCTATAAAATAGGGTTGCTGTGAGAATTACAGATAGTAAATGATGCAAACCATTTAGCACAATGCTTGAGTACTCCATATCCAGACTATGGCTCGTCCTGTTGCTTCTATCCTCCAAACATCGTGTATCTAGAATTTAACCATTCTCATTGCTCCTCAGCTGAAGCTCAAAGCCACCTTTGTCCCTTGGGTATTATAGTGAGTGACAGCGCCTATCTAAACTTTGTTTCTGGGGAGCCTGGTGCCTGAGTCAGTTAAGCAACTGCCTTTGGCTCAGGTCATGATCCCAGGGTCCTAGGATTGAGCCCAAGTCTGGCTCTCTGCTCAGCAGGAGCCTGCTTCTCCCTCTCCCTGCTCCATCCCCCTGTTAGTACTCTCTCTAAAATAAATAAATTAAATCTTAAAAAAAGTAAATAAACTCTATTTCCACCCATTCCCTTCCTCCACTTTATTGTCAACGAAGAGACCAGAGTGAACCTTTTGAAATGCAAAGTAGATAATAAGGAAACTCTCCTCAAAGCCCCCTAGTGGCTTCCCATCCACCCAAATCCAATGTCCTCACTGTTGCCCACAGAATCCTACAGGACCTGGCCCTTAGCCATCTCTGCAATTTCTTTCCCTCCCCCTCTCCTCTTGCTTCCTCTGTTCCCGCTACTTTGTCTTCTTTGCCACATCTCAGTCTGAGCGAGTTCTTGCCTCAGCCTCTTCACATTTATTTATTTTATTTATTTTTAAAGATTCTTACTTATTTGACAGAGACACAGCGAGAGAGGGAACACAAGCAGGAGGAGTGGGGGAGGGAGAAGCAGGCCTCCCGCCGAGCAGGGAGCCTAAAAGGGGGGGTGCTTGATCCCAGGACCCTGGGCCCAAGGCAGATGCTTAACGACTGAGCCACTCACGTGCCCCAGCCTCTTCACATTTAATGTTCTCTCTTCCTGGAAAAAAATTTCCTTCAGATTCACTGCCTGGCTCACTCCCTCACTTCCTTTGGGTTTGTGCTGCAATAGTACCTTACCCATCCCCTTCCCAACCTCCGGCATATCAGTGTGTGATGCATCTATTAATTTCCTATTAACTCAAGCAACAGATGCTCTATCAGTACTTGAGATGGTTAATAAATTATAATAAAAAGAACAGCTTACATGCCATGAATTTTGCTTTCCCTGGTGGGTGGCAATCTCTCTTCTTTGTATACTCTGTCGCCTGCAATAGATCTTAGCTCAGATGATGCCTCCAGCAAGAAATCTTCCTTGATCAGTCAGGGCAGAAGTGATTCTTCACTTCTCAGTGATCAATCTGTACCACTCCCTTTTCCCTTGTGTTGTCGTTTTCATAAGTATCTTCTCTTAAATATAAAAAGACATTGGACACATCATGTACAACTTCATATAATGCAAAATTCGTAGGACAACCTCTCTTGTAATCCCTTTTAGATATTTAGGAAAAGTTACATATGCAAGTTACATTTACATACATATTCAAGTTGTATAAATGAGTTCACATTGATGAATAAGTGTTATTTGGTATGGGTCATAGAGCCCAGAACCCAAAATCTCAGACTTAGTATTTTCAAGGAGGAGAAAAATGAAAATATTAAACTACAAAAGTCAATTAAATGTATGATAAAAAAAGACTATATGAACATAAGGCTGAATTGTATGGAACTATCTTCATGGGTCCACAGATCCATGTCATATAAATATGACAAACTGACATATTTATAAAGAGTTTTGGTAAGAAGTGGTGGTCATTTCTTCTTACTTCTTTACAGTAATTCTACGTTTCTTATTTTCTCTATGCTTTTGTTTACCACGTCTTAGAAATATTAGTAACAAAATAATTTTCCTGTGCTATAGAAAAGAAAGACTTGTATATTACCGTTCTTTTTGGACTATCATGGTAGTTCTGTATGGACGTAATTTTTTGTGATCATGGTACTTTAAGTTTGATTGTCTTGTGTGGAAAAGCCTCAGGCACTGACCTAAGTCCTTTTTCACTTAAATCTTAAAACAGCCCTATGGGACATGTAGGTATTAGTTAATCACATCATGTTACTCTCATGTTTAAAAACTCTCTAATGGCTCCCCATTTCACTTATAGGAACCTCAAACTCTTACTGTGGTTATGGGACCCACCCACCAGGACCCTGTCCATCTCTTCCACTCCGTCTCTTATCAACTCTTTCACCTTGCTTCACACTATATAGCCTGGTCTCCCTCTGTCCTTGAACATGCCTAACCAAGCTGCTTCCTGACTTGCGCCTGCTGTTCCTTCTGCCTGAAATGCTGTAATCAGATCTTTCCGTGACTATCTCTTTGTCCCCGTTAAGTCTCACCTTAAATTTTAGTTTCTCATTAGACTTTTGTTTTAAGAAAAAATAGCAACCAGAAACCTTTTATATGGGGTTGTCAGATTTAGCAAGTAAAAAATACAAAACCCAGTTAAACTTGACTATCAGATAAGCAACAAATGGCATTTTAGTGTGTGGTGTACAAATTCTGGACATACCTATACTCAAAGAGTATCTGCAATTTAAACTTAACTGGATGTCCTGCAATTTATCTGGCAACCCTACCTCCATAGCCACTCTGTTATGGTACCCTGCTTAATTTTCTTCATGGGACTTTTCTTTTTAGAAATTCTATTTACTGTTCGACTCTCCTACCAGAAGGTGGGCTCCATGAGAGTGGGGCCCTGTCTGCCGTGCTCACAGCTTCATCCTCACAGCCTCTCATATTGCCTGACACATAGTAGGTGCTCAATAAATATTTATTAAGTGTTTGTTATAAAGGTTAAAAAAAAGGACTAAAAAGCCAGGATGGTAAGATCTCAAGGGCATACTGTTAGCTAGAGGAGACTGGAATCAGACGGTATGGTGCCAAAGCCCAGGGAACTCTTCCGTGTTTTCCACATTTAATGGTGTGGAGGGCAGTGGAGGAGGGAAGGGACACCGTGTCACCTGCTTTTCAAGAAGCACTCTTAGTAGAATCAGAAGACCCTTGGATCAGTAGATTTAGGGAGAAGCAAGGTCTGAACGAGCGAAACAAACCCTTTTCCATTTGCCTTGCAACGAAGCAAAGGAAGTAAATGCACTTGGATTAAAACAAGATTCTCTGCGTTTGGAATGGTGGGAGAGCTCGTGGACATCCTCCACATCTTCGTCCACCATAAACTCCCTGCAACTTTAGGGCTGGCTAATTTACGGTCAGACTCCGGAAACCTCTAGGCCTGGATCACAAAAGGAACTACCGGTGTACATGCACATAAAGAGCAAGGAGGCTGGATGGGATGAAGTCAAGACAGAAGAAATCAAACTCTCTTGTTGGATCCAGGGCACACAACGCGGCGGGAGCAGCAGTGTTCAGCCCCAGAATTCGGTCAGGTTCACCTTTCGGTATGGACGCTCTGTGCCCCACAGGACCCACCCAAGGCGCATAAGCTTCTCTCTAGCTCACTTCATTGGACCCAGACACTAGCCGGCGCGCGCGTCCAGCCATCGGCCCAAAGAGAGCTACGTGGGGAGCTGTGGCCAGATCCTGGGGAGCAACCTGGCGCTGGTCCCTACCCATCTCCACCCAGCTCTCGCCTGCCCACCCTCCCACCCAGGAGCTGGAGGATGGTCCCGGGGTGCTCCCGCGGGGCTGCTGGTCGCGCTTGTCTTCAGCCCGATCCGCCCTGTTGTGTGAGTGGCGCGCGAGCCCAGTTGGAAGGCAGCCGCCCCCGCCGCTGACAGGTGCTGCCCTGAGGGCGCAGGGTGCGGTCCCTGGCGCAGCTGGACGCGCACGCTCGGGCGCTTGCAGCTTCTTCAGTCCAGAGCCCGCGAGCAGAGGGAGCCAGGGCGCGGCCTGGGGGACTCCAGGGGACTGGAGCTGCGGAGCTCGGACCTCGAAACTTTGCAGGCGCGGCGGCCGGGATTCGGTGGCAGCGCCAGCCCACCCCGGCAGGTGCACGAGGAAGAGGCGGCGCCGGAGTCCGGCGGCCGAAGAGCCTTGGAGGCGGCGGCGGCGGCGGCTTTCCCCCGCGCTGTCCTGAAGCCGCCGGGCACTCCCGGCTTCTGCTGCTGCGTCCGTCGCCGCCGCCGCCACCACCGCGGGGCTCCGGGAGGAGGTGCAGCCGGAGAGGGCGGAGGAGAAGAAGGAAGAGGAGGAGGTGGAGGAGGAGGAGGAGTGGAGAGGAGGAGCAGGGGGTGGAGGATGGAGCCCCGGGCAGCCGCGGCGGGGTCGCCCGAGCCTGCGGCGGCGTCCTCCTCCTTCCAGGCCCGGCTCTGGAAGAACCTGCAGCTGGGGGTGGGCAAGAGCAAGGGCAGCGGGGGCGGGCGCGCAGGGGGCCCAGAGCGCCGCACTGCGGACACCCCATCGCCCTCCCCGCCACTCCCGGGGGGCAGGCGGGACGCACTGGCCGGCGTGGGTGGCGCGGGCAGCAGGTGGAGCGGCTTCAAGAAGCGCAAGCAAGTGCTGGACCGCGTCTTCTCCTCCTCCCAGCCCAACCTGTGCTGCTCCTCGCCGGAGCCTCTCGAGCCCGGCGGCGCCGGCAGAACCGAGCAGGGGTCCACCCTTCGCCGCCGGATCCGTGAACATTTGCTCCCCGCGGGAAAGGGGCCGGCGACGACCGCCGGAGCAGCGGGAGGGACGCCTCCTGGCGGACGCTCCCCGGACTCGGCTCCCTCTTCGTCCTCCGCCTCATCCTCCCTGTCCTCTTCGCCCCAGCCGCCCGCGAGGGGGGACCGCGCCCGAGATGAGGGTGCACGGCGTCGGGGCCCCGAGGCGCACTTGTGCCATCAAAAGAGTTCATCTCTGCCGGGCACTGCCTGCCTGGAGCAGCTGCTGGACCCGCCGCCGCCTCCCGCAGAGTCAGCTCAGAGCCCCGTGCAGCCGCGGACCCCGGAGAAGGGCGAGGAGCTCGGCAGCAGCCAGGTGAGCGACCGCTGCGCGCGGCGGGAGACTAGGTGCGCGGGACACGCCTCCGGCTTCGGGCAGTCGCTACCCGGGGAGACGCAGGGGAGTGGAGGTGCTACAAAGTAAATCAAATAGTGAAAAGCAAACAGTCCCGATCCTGCTCGGTAAAGATATAGTTCTGACTTGCACCCTGACGTTACTTTTGGTAGAAATAACTCCTACTACCAGAAGCTTTTTGGGTAGCTTTATGCGTTGCCAATGAAAATGGAAGTCTTAATAGTAGCCAAATGGGAGAGGAATAAAGTTAGACATAAAATGGGTACTTTTTTTGGAGGTCTCCTAGAAGGGCTGTCTTAGCTAAGTCTCACCTTCTCTAAAGAAAAACAAACACAGCAACTTAAAAAAAAAATTACAGCCATGTATGAGGGTGCGGAGGGGCCACTATTGGAAACAACTGGAAACAAATGGTTTGCGGGAAGGGACAGTAATGCGGAGAGGTGAATCGTTGGCAAACGTGAGGCCGTTTATTGGGGAAACCCTCAAAGCAGAAGTCTGCTTGTTTTCTCGCACTCCCTTCTAAAAAGTTCCGGCTGCAAGTCGATAGGGGCCCAACAAGTGGACAGCGTGAGCGTCTCAGCCGCGTTAGTCAGACTCGCTCCTATGGCCTTTTCCAAGTTTCAGTAGTCATCTGAAGCGGTTGCGTCTTAAGTATGCTGCTTTATGTACATCGTGTTGCCTCTTTGTTCAGGCAAGAGTTAAGTTTGGTTCGACAAGAGTCAAGTAAAAATGAACTTGTAGGATTCTTAAGGCGTTCCACTGAGCAGCAGCTTTTACTCCCTCGGTTTTGGAGAGGAGTTGCGCTCCTTTGGTTAATACTTATAAATCGTGTTATAATACTTATAAATTGTGTTCAAAAGTGCTAGCAAGCATTTTGAAAGTTCCAGTCTATCAGTGACCTCAAAGAACTCTTTTCCTCCAATACATCTTAGCTTATTTAAATTCCCATTATTTTGGCTCTGATTAATTAATCTTTAATTAATTTAAAGGTTAATCTTTAATTAGATTAAAATTTGAGCTACGAAACCCTAAGGCCATGTTTTGAACAGCAAGCTACAGGAATAGATGGGCTATCCATTGAAATTTTTATAGTTTATTAGGTAATTACTGTAGTTTCAGAAAACAAGCCAGAATACAGGTGGGTAACCTGATGTTATTGATGCTCTAGAAGACATCTGATGTTTTAGAAAAAGTTCTTATTCGGAGAAGAGTAGGTAGAGATAACATTGACAAAGAGTCTAAATAACTCTACTTTTCCTTTTATCTTGAAAGGTAACTGAATAGAACTCCTGTTTCTGGTTTCAAAAGTAAAAAATGTTTTTAAAAGGATGCTTTAAATTCAGTGTAGAGGAATGCTATATATTTTAATAGAATTTACTTTTGAATGGGTACATAAATCTAAGGTATAAGAACTTCAAAGTTGGGGTACTGTTTACATTTGTTTTTATTAACTTCTATGATCAGGACTAATACAACAACCAATAATTGAATTATTCTGAAGGTAGATATCTTACTTAACCCCCCAAATTCTTTGCAGTTCATCGAATCAAGATTCTCAAAGCAAAAGCAGAGAATTCTGAATTAATCTTTGTTAGTTTTTACCAAAAAGTTTTCTGACACTATCAATCTTTAAAAAATACTGCCATGTAATTATGAATTTTGTATACCAAAGACCTCAGCCTGTTTTGGAGAGCATATTACACTAACATTGTGTGTGCCCTCACCATATGCCTTACAGCCTTACTGGATTAGATCCTCCCAGCACCCCTACAGGACAGAAGTTCTTGTTGCCATTTTATGGATTAGGAAACTGATGCTCAAAGACATTAAATAACGTTTCTAGGGTCACATGGTTAATAAATGACAGAGGTTTTATACTAAAATTCTCCAGAGTCTTTTTACATTACTATAACCCTTTGACAACTTTTAGAGCTTGTGTGTTTCTGAGATGACTTCAGTCCTAAGATTAATATTAGCTTGCAAGTTTACATACATTCTGGGGGGTTTCTCCCCTTCCTAGAATCAGTTTCATGATGTATTAGCTATATTAATTTGTTCTTTTCTCTGTGATACATTATTTCATAACTATGACATCACATTTACAAGTGACATTATTAATTATACCATCTAAAGAAGCTTTTCATTATAAGGAACCAGCATTTCAATGAAGACATAAAAGGAGTAACAAAGCTAAACCACCTTTCAAAGAATAGGTGAAAGGTGGGGTGTAGGCAGAACAGTAGCCCTGAGGGGCTTGTTTGAGGCCACACACACAGTCCTAGGAAGAGACACCATTGCTGGTTTCCTGCATCTGCTGCTCATGGGGAGTCTGTTCCTTGAGGAGTGGACAGCCTTCTCTTAGGAGTCACAAATCTGGCTCTCAGCAGCACTCTCTCGCCAGTGCAGAAGCAGGATTCCTTGGTCCTCCCATGGCCCCTCTGCCCAATTCCTAGAGCCCGGCTGGCTCACCTTGTGATGAAGAAGAGGAAGAAATAGAGTTGGAAGCTGGAAGTAGAAGAGGACTCCATGAGGTGTCCAGGAGTAGGTTGAGCTTCATGCACCCTTGCAAGCTTCCTGCATCACTCAGAGATCTTTCCTTGCTCTCCCAGCCCCTGTCCTCACAGCATACTTGGGCTGGAGGAGGGAGAGTGTAGCATGTGCAGATTCCTATGTTGTTCACCAAGCCAAAGAGGTACACATGAAAGCAAAGACAATAAGAGCACTGAATACATCTTCAGATTGCCTAGATAAAAAGAACTTTCTTTCAAAGAAGAAAGAAAATTCGTTGCAAAAATAACGCAAATGTCTCAGTTTTTCTCTGCTTGATCCTGGCATTAGCCCTGTTCTCCAACACCTCCCTACCTCTCCACTTCCCCCCTCCAGCTCAGCATGAGGCCACAATAACATATGTGCATAAACTCTGACTCTGGGTGGAGGTGTTAAGCAAAAGCAAAAGCAAAAACCAGAAAACAAAACAAAACAAAAAATAAAAAAACAACTACATCAGTTTGAACTCGTGGGGGAAAGAGATTTGGAAATCACTGATCTACAATGATTAAGGCTGAGCAAACCGAGCTGCCTCCCAGCTCCCTCTTGCTACTCTGTGGTCTTCATCCCGATATACCTCTGAAAGGCACTTTAACAGAGTTAATAATGCCTTGTTGTTAGGGCATGTACGTTATTCAAAATGTTCTGCTTTGAGAAAAAGAAAAAAAAAAACCATTTCTTCCCGCTGATTCTAGTTCACGTGCTTGGCCATATTGTCATACCAGATGCATTTCATTTTCTGCAACACAGTTGGGAAAGATGCTTTCTCAATTTGTGTGCATATCAAAAATATGCCAATTTTATGTATTCTGTCTTGATGAGTTACTAAAATTATATTTTGCTAGAATCAGGAAGCCAGTATTTTAAGATAAAGAGTGAAGAATGAATATGTCCCATTTTTTTAGGGCTTTAACAAAAGCGTGAAGTTTATGAATGTTAAACTTTTATTGTTTTTTCTTTTAAATTCATGTTGTTAAAATTGCTTTCATAGAGAAGCAAAAAAGTTTTTGTAAAAAAAGTGGCTACATTATTCAGGGTATGATAGAAATGTTTCAAAACACAGAGGAATATTCATTCATTGGGATAAAATTCCTAAGATACATCTGTAAGCTCCAACAAAAAGTAGAAAAATATTATCTAAGATGAAGTCTATACATGAAGGGCAGCTTGGTTCATTAATTATCTGACCTTTTAGAGAAAGCTTATGTTTTCAAAAATGACTTAAAAATGTGGTTTGGGTTAATTTTTGCTATTTCCCAGGTGTCTTTAATATTACTTGAAAGAACACTTAATCTGGGGGAAGACACAAATGTGAAGAAATGTAATTCCTAATGTGAACGACTTAAAATCACCAAAAAACGAATACTCTCAAAAACAAGCCCTAAAAGCAATGTTAATAACTTTTTCCAAGCTTTTTCAAAGTGAGAGAGGAAGGATGAGATCTTAGGACGTTTTGGAATAGGGCATGAAGTTTGATGTGTGATAGCATTCTAAAAAATACTGGGATCATCAGTTTATTGCAGAGGAAGAGAGTAAACAGTGACAGGTTTACTTGGGAGTGGAATTATTTTTCTGTGACTTTTATGTTCTATCCTGTGTATCTGGAAGATTTGAGTACAGCTATGAATCTTGGCTATATGGAAATGTTATCAAGTAAATATTATGGGAGCTCAATAAACCCTAGCGATTGCTAGTATATTATAGTATAACAGTGTATTAAAGTTTTGCCACTGCCACCATTACAAATAAGCGGGTGGCTGAAAAAAAATTAACGGGGAACTTTGCTGGTCCTCCTCATTTAAGATGTAAATTATTTTACTGGCATGGGTGGCAAAAGTAGCCTCAGATTAACCAAGGTGGTACTGGTGACATCACAATTTCACAGAGTAATGAAAAAAATCTTATATTACTTTTGGCGAGTGTGTGCACATTATTCTGGAAAAGTGAAATAAATACTTAGAGAAAATACGATTAATAGATTCATAAAGATAATAGGATAATCACTCTCCCTTTTTCCTTTTGCCCCGTCATTTGGAAATAAGGGATGATTTCAAAAAATTAAAGGCTTATCATATATCTTTTGTAACTCAGAAACATGTAGTGTGGTTTCTTGCCTCGTGATGGTTATCAAAATGTTGGTCAACTCTAGACTGACGAAGAATAAATAGTCTAGATAATTTTGTAAGCATTGACAAAATCTGCATATTCTGAAGTTAGGGTCGTGTGTTTTCTTGTTAATTCATACTATTTGCATTGTCATAGTCCTATGTTGAAATGACGTTTTTGAAATCTGAAACGTTTTGGTTTTGACTTCTTTTTTTTTCCCCGGAAAACTTACTAAACATGATATATTTCCTTGCCCCAATAAGTCAAGAGTCCTAAATAAAACCTGCTCTTGGTAACTGAGGCTTATTGTTTGAAAACTGGCTTTTTTGTTTGTTCAATGTGAGTGAAGTAAATATTGTGCTAGAACTTGCTTTAGATAAACTTGTTTGTTTTTCATAAGATTATGGTATGAAGCATATCTATATAGGACAAGTTTATCTTTCTATAAAGTTAATTATTGAAAGGTGTGAGGCACCCTTCCTCATGTCATTTTTTTCTGTTGCCAAATAATCTCTACTGTTTTTATTGGTGATTTTTGATTTGATTGTCGAAAGTGTCGACAATCACACTTTCTTTTTCCCTGCAAGATTACTTTATGTGCCATTTTGCTTTCTTTGTCACTGTCAACCATTTCTTCCAACTTACATTGCTTTTTATAAATCAGATGTGGAAAGTGATGACTATCCCTCAACAACTGAAGATTTTATGCAAATAGTTTCCCCCCTCCAATGTAGACCAGTTTCTTACATGAGAATTTTTTTTCCAGCAGAATATCAGGCCATGATTTCCTCATGTCTCCAGATATTTGTCTTTAACATCAGTCTGAATGCAAGCAACACAAAAAAAACCCTATATTTTCAATACAATGAGATTTAAAAGTCCTGCATACTGTCTTCTTGAGAGAACAATATTCCTGTGAAGTCTTTTGAGATATTTTATACCAACCTGATTTCTCATCCTTTTGGCAAAAATTACAACACATGATAGACAAGTGGACCTCTGGATGTGTTGGGATCAATGTGTCCTCCTAATCCCACAGGTTTTATTCAGTGAGGCCCCGTCAGTATGAGAAACTCACTCTATTTTGCTTAAGCCTGGTTCTCTTCAGCAGCACTGCTAGAGTAGAATTTGGCAAGCCTTAGTACAATGGACCTGTCTAATCAGCATTGTAGAGGGAAGGCTACTCACTAAGTGGTTGCTGAGTGAATGAAGGGATGAATGGAAGGACTAGAGCTATTCAAAAGTTCTCTGGAAACGTTTCAAAAGCACTTTTAGTTATGTAATGATGTTCCTGCCTTCTGGTTTCCAAGTCCTTTTAAGTCTGGCAGATGTATCTGACCTTCTCCTCTTCCCTAGCTGGTGGCTTGGCTTTTCTCAGCCCGTACTTTAGTTCTTGTTCGTGCCGGCGGGTGTGAAGGGAGGACATGACACCTACTAACTGGCCACCATATTGTATTCACGTGGAGGATGGAGGAGTGATTTCTACTTCTGAGGTCTCTGGCTCCGGGATGCATTTCTTGGTGCCAATCTCTGACTCTGGCTACCCTTTTTTGGCACCCAAGTCTCCTTTTCTGACCCCTGATGTTGCACGCCCACATCTGGATTCCAACACCTTGCTGACATAGGCTCACTCACTTATGATCTCTAAGTCTTGATCTCTGCTTAGATCTTAGCTCAAGCTAATTTCCTGCTGCATCGCTGTCACTTCTCCTCAAACCCAACGCCTTGAACCAGATTAAAATCCCAGCCTCGACCCGGAATCCTATGCTCACTAGCCTGGTCCACTCTGTTGCCTCTTGAATGCCAAGTGTGTGAACTCTGGGTCAGACATTTGGTCAATTGCTTTTCACAGTGACCACATGTCTAATGCTGAGCCTATTTAGGAAACACTAAAGCCTCCCTCCAGAAAATCTGCATTGCCAGGTGATTACATTTGCCTATAAAGGATGTCTTTATACCTGGAGGGCTAGAATACAGCTGATCTTTTTGGGGAGCACTGTTCATTGTCTCTGTGATCCTGCTTCCTTCCTTCCTAATTTGAAGTCCTTATCATGTCGCCTCTTTAACATCATCACCCTTTTCCTCAGTTCTGCCTGCTTCCCTCTTTCCCCTTAAAATTCTCTCTCTCTCTCTCTACTTGCAAGATCATTTTCATAGTGAATCATTAAGCATCTGGAGCTGTGCTGTCTCAGATGGAGCCAGTAGCCACACTTGGCTCTTGAACGCTGGAAATATAGCAAATTTGAGTTGAGATGTGCTATAAGTGTTCGATGCACACTGGATTGTGAAGGCTTAGCACAAAGAAAAGAAGGTAAAATGTCTCATTATTAATTTTTTATGGTGCTTGCACATCAAAATAATATTTTGGGTATGTTGGATTAAATGGAATATATTATTAAAGTTCCTTTCCATTTTTTAAAAAAATATGACTACCTGAATATTTAAAATTATGTACGTGGCTCACATTTTTATTTCTAGTGAACCGCACCGATCTAGAACAGGGATTCAAACTTCACTGCACACGGGGAACATCTGAGAAAAGAAAATGAGCAGCGAGGGTTTGATGGGGTTCATGGTGAACACGGGAGCTCATGCCCCTTTGAGGGGCAGCTGCTCTTCAGCCTCAACGGGTTATTGTCATATCGTGAAAGAGGCGTTGCTGCCAGAATTTCTGGATTCTTTAATATAAGCCAGAAACCTGGATTTTCATGTGAAATCTCCAGATTCTTGAACTTTTGGCAAATTATTTGAAAAAAAATTTTAAGCTGTAGTCCAAATAAAATAAATCTCTGGGCTGAGTTTAGCTATCAGTTTGAACTTCTGGCTCAGAGAGCTGAGGTCTGATTTCTCCTCTCCTCTCCCAGTGCCAGGCATATGTTATCTGGGACATAGGAGGTGTCAATGCATTTTACAAAATAATGGAATCAGGAGTGGTGGAATTGAAGCCAGAATGCAGTAGGCTGAGGGGTGTGAGAAAGAGGAGCTGGGGACAGGGAAAGAAGCCAAGCAGTTTGGCTTTTTAGGAGATAAAAGAAAGTGGTAGTAGGAGGGCAGGAGCCGTGTTGGGATGGGCTCTTTGGAAGATTTTTATTTTTTTAATGGGTATCACCTGAGTGGGTTAATAAGTAGGAGCCTATGGAGAGGGAGAGGTTGACATTTAAGGAGAACAGAGGGATAAATGAAGGGGTGAGCTACCTCAGGGCATGGGTCGGAGTGGGCCCCAGAGTCTTGGGGAGGTGGTAGCCTCAGCCAGAAGAAGGGTTCCTCTTCCATTGCAAACGGAAGGAGACACTGTGGGCGTGGATGCAGGTAAGCAGTAGGTTTGGTGTCAGCAATTTAGGGGTGTTTCCACCTGATGGCTTCTGCCTTATTTTGGAGTGTGGTTAGGATTTGGGCACAGGGAGATGGTAGTGGTGGCAGGGCCAGGCGGGGGGCGGGGTTACTGCCACAGCCACGGAGGTGAATAAGTGTGCTGTGTATTCAGAACATGGGAGTCAGTGATGGGACTGAGGCCTGCGGTTCAGGAAGGAGGGTATGGGAAGCAGAGGTGGAGATGAAGCTGTGGCCAGACTGGGGGGCCGAGCAGTGCATCCAGGGCCGCTGTAGGGAAACCTGGAGGCATCTGAGCAGGAGAGACAGAGTCAAGTGAGCATCAGAAGGAGAAGTTAGCAGCAGAGACCACAAGAGTCGTAGGGGGAGCCTGAAGCTGGGCAGTCACCTGACCTTGGGGATGGGAAGAGAGGAGATTTGAAACAGCAGGGATTTGGCTGAAACTTCAAGGCAAGGGAGAGTGGAAGGAAGTAATCGCACCACGTTTTCCCTTTTACTTATGTCTTTGGTTTTTCTTGGTTATGTTAAAAAAATGCTTTTATTGAAAAGTCTTTTTCTGGGGAAGGGAGAGGGAAGGTTGAGTTTTGAATTTGCATTTATGGTGGAGGGTGCCAGGCTCCTGAGCACCAGATTGTCACCTATTTCCCGTAATAGCTCATATTCTTTGTAGTTATTTTGAATTCTTCCTGAATGAAATAGTTTTCCTTTTCTCTGCAGCGTTCGGCACTGAAAATAGTGTTGGTGGGGTAAGAGAAAGAGAAACAGGTTTAACATGTTTGTTAAACAAAATCAGGTAAAACAAGGAAACCTCCCACATGACTCGGTTTCATAGATTCTTATGGACCTGATGTCAGAGTGGCTAAATATCTGGAGAAATAGTTGAAATGAAAAGTTTTAGAATCCACGGGCTCTGTTGGAAATTTTCATTCTTGAGGCGTTTTGTGCCTCAAACATTAAAATATGCTTTCTTTCTCAGACGAAAGATTGATCTGTGCATGGCAAATGATCAATTTCTGAAAATTGCAAATAGATACCTTCTCAAAATAGAAACCATATTCTATTTAGACCCTTAAGCCATATTTGACTCCTGTTCTTTTATTGAAATGTAAAATAGCTTTTCATAACAGAAAAATTCAGCATTTCTGTAGTTGCTTTTAAATAGTATTTTCACCACACCAAATTAGAAGTCTGAGTGTTTTCCTAAAGTATCTTTTGAGATGGAATAGATTTTGGAGAAAGGCTCTCTGTCACTACAGAGCTGTTGCCAAGGCTCATGCTCCCTAGAGGTGGGAAACCCTGACTCAGCATGCCCCCCCCCACCCTTTCCCCATCTCCTTTCTTTGTTTCCATCTGCTTTTTTTTTTCTAAGATTTTATTTATTTATTTGACAGAGAGAGACACAGCGAGAGAGGGAACACAAGCAGGGGGAGTGGGAGAGGGAGAAGCAGGCTTCCTGCGGAGCAGGGAGCCGGATGCGGGGCTCGACCCCAGGACCCCGGGATCATGACCCCAGCCGAAGGCAGAGACTTAAATAACTGAGCCACCTAGGTGCCCCTTCCCTCTGCTTTTAAAGAGAACCTGGAGTTGAGGGACAGGGGTGGAGTCCAGCTGTGATTGTGACTGCCCTTGCATACATGCCAAATCAACTCTGAGTTTCAAGTGAAAAAACCATTTACCTAACCATTTTGGTTGTCACCCCTCAATCCTTTCCTGCTCCCTTTGTCTCCCTAGACAGCATTCATCTACTCTAGACCCAGCTGGGGCTTTTGTGACTCTCTGGCCTGCTGTGTGGGGATCAGCTGAGCGAGGCCGGGGACCAGGCGGAGAGTCTTTTCCTTTTCCAGTTTCCCAGGCCCCATGCCCTCTGCCTCTTTTCAAGGAAGATGCAGCTTTGTTAAGTGATCTTATATTTATTCCTTTCTGCCTGACATTTTCACTTTCTCTGACTTGAACTTTTTTTCTCCCTGTGTATATGCCAGAACAGGAGGAAGAACTATATGGAACTTACTAGGAAGGGATTTTTGTGTATTTTGGATTATCAACCATGGTTAGGCTGTTCACCTCTCACAGGACTTCCCTGGTGGAGTAGTACGTGGGTCTTGGCTCTTCATTCTCTGCCCTGCTGCTCCCTGCCTTTCAGCTGTTTTACTTTTCTTTCTTTTTGGGAACACGGGCAGGGAAAATAAAAAAGGTAAGTCAGGCACTTTTTTATTAGAAGTTTTTATAATTTTTCTTATAGTGAGGTTTAAATAATTAGCTCCTATGATGTTTTGGCATTTTGTATTGCTTTGCCATATTGCTATACACACACAGTTATGTCTTCACCAGGTATGTTGTATAGACACACCTATTCTTTCACACACATATATTTTCCCCTGGGATCAAAGATGACCACAACTCCGAAATTCTTCTACTTCTTTATTTTATTTTATTATTTCTCTTTTTCTTTTAAGTAGGCTCCATGTCCAACATGGGGCTTGAACTGATGACCCTGAGATTAAGAGTCACATGCTCTACCGACTGAGCCAGCCAGGCACCCCAGTATTCTTCCACGTCTAAATTTAATGTGACAGTACTACATTTCAATGATAACTTTGTCTTTACAACTGGTTTAAGTCTATGTAGTCTGAGTAGTTGTATAATAATCAGCTCAGCCAAAGAGAGAGAAGAAAAAACCCAATCAGCAGTTTTCATGGTTTACTGTGGGGTGTGTTCTGCAAAGGGAATGAGTAATCTTATTTTGAATTTGAACTAATGTATAAGGAATGCCTTTTCTTCAGCAGAATGATTACTCTTTCCTAAGTAGCTATCTTATTTATAGCCACCATGGAAAAGAATCATTCCCTTAAGCTTTTGAAACCTAGAAGTCACAACAACCAATATCTACCATTAGTATTTTCAAGCTGGGCCTGGCTTTTCCCTCACAAAGACATCCTTAGAGCTAAAAATAGGGAGGTGTTTTGGCGAGCTTCATTATTGATATAGTTCATGTTTTAATTAGAGAAAAAGTGATACCTTTAGGATTGTAAAGATGTATTCTCATCTGAGGATATTCCTGGTACTCATGAGGAAGCTCATTTTGTGAAATCACTTCAAAAGACAAGTCAGAGAATAACTGAGTTAGGCCTTTGTTTTGGTTGGTGGCTTAAAAAAATGTTCTGTTTTCTGTTACTATTGCTAGCGATTCTCACTGACTGTTTTTGAAAATATGTTCTTATGCCATTTTGTTACTTTTTTCATCCTCTTAATTTTATCTGGATAGCATCCTGAGTGGTGTATTTATTTGTGTCCATTTCATATTTTAAAATCTATTTTTTTCTTTTAGGCATATAAATCCAATGTGAGTTTTCAGTAGCTACACAAATTTTGTTTGTAAAATGATGCTAGAAATTGGTCATGGAAACTAGTTTTGCTTAAGTGCCCATGAAGTGCTTTCTAGTGGTAAGGCTTGGCTTTACGACCCTGCATTTGAATTAACTTTTGTAAAATCGCAGTACATGTTCCATCTTCTGAAATTAGGTCACATGAGGGAGGACATGCTGAGTGTGGTCCACCCCCACCCACCTGGGCTGGGCTCTCTTTGTGATCGTATCCTCTCACCTCTGACCTTTGACCCACCAACCACAGGGCCTCTCACCTTGGTGCCATTTTAAAATGACACTTTATACCTACTCTCAAAAATCACTAAACCTACAGAGTATTTATTATGTATTGGCACTATTCTAGGTGCTCTATATATATTAGCCCATTTATCTACTACAATACTTTCTGAAGTAGGTTTATTACCTTTTGCATTTTCCAGATGAGGAAACTGAGTTATAGGAGATTAAGGGACTGCTCCAAAGTCACACATCAGTATAATTTGGATTCTACAAAGGAAGGCTGTCTGAAGTAGGTTGTGCCCGAGGAGCCCAGCCTAGGGAAATGGAACTCCGGGGGGAAGTTTGGATGAAGTTTTAAAGCCTTGTCTTTTTCCCCATCTCAGTAGTAACATGACAGCTCTTCTGTTGTTTCCTTCCTGTCATAACAAGTAAGTTTATTAAAGACAGACTTAATGTAACAGAAGATTTTGGTGTCAGGCATAATCCTAGGTCTCCCACTTCTTACTCTTAAGTCCTCTTAGCTCTCTTTGACTGCTAGATAAAGATATTGCTAGCAACTTTTGAATGTCCATCTTACTTTAAAAAAAAAATTCTTCCTCATCAGGTAACCCTGCTAGATCATCACCACTATTCCTGTTATTGATATTGTTATTAGGAATGCTTTGTAAGTTATGAGACCCTTATAATTATGTATTATCTATATTTTCCAGCCTCCCCTGGCTTCTCTCATTAAGGCTTTCTTATTCTGTGAAAGGCATGGTATTAGAGAAAGGGTATGAAATGAAATAGATTTATTTGCTAGGCATTATTTACATGGTATCTCAGATAGTCATTATAGATTATGTGTATTATCTCACTCAAAACCTCACAGTGGTTTTTACAGAAAGGAATTATCAGCGCATTTTATATATGGTAGATAATGAGAGAGGTCAGTTTGTATGCAGACCAGGTTCTGTCCATAGCTAGTAAGTGGAAGAGCATGGGTAGCAGACATCTGATTTCTGCCAGGCCATAGTTTCCGGAAACCCCCCACTGCACTGATTAGCGAGGCCACATCCGTGCACTAGTGCCAGGTACATGACTGGTACCCAAACCATTGATTCGTGGTTCATTCTGACATTCCTTTAACACCAGTCTTACCAAAGGGTCTGAGTCTCAACTTTGTTTTGGAGAGACAACTGGAAGAATGTGCCATTATTGGTTGGAGGAAAGTATCCAGAAAGAGTGAGTGTGAATGGGTTAGTTTGTTTATTTGCATACTCAGTTCTGAGAGCTCATAAGTGAACATTTTTCAGATCATTCTTGTTGTGAGTTCCATACATATATCTGGACTTCCAATCATGTTGTTAAATGCCTGTGAAAAATAAAGCTATGCATTCTGCAGTTAGTCTAGGTGTTAGGATCTCTGGACAGGCAAACAGCTTGTTGTCTAAGCAACTAGTTGTCAGTGACTATGCCTGGTTGGGGTATATTCCTTTAGCAAGAAAAAGGCGAGATATATCTTCTGAATTTGGTACGACTTCTACTGTTTCTTGGTAATAATAATAATAGCACTAAAATCTTAGTCGTGAGTGCTTCGCAGGCATTACTTCTAGGCTTTGAGACAACTCTAGAAGAGGCCAGGATTCTTAGCCTCATTTTATAGATGAATCAGTCGAAGCTCAGAAAGGGTGAGGAAATTGCTCGGGTCACATAGCTGGTAAGTGGTGGAGCTGGGATTTTTGTACCTGAGTAAGTTAAGTGGTTGGCTCCAAAACTCATGAGTCTAAATGCCATGGTGCATAGCTTTCCTCCACACTGAAGTTGCTACATCTGCTCATGAGCGCTGGCTTTTCTAGATGTCTTGGAATGGTGAAAAGATTTGGTTAAATGTTTTCTATGATGAACCAGCCCCACATGTATATATGTAGCTGGAAGATCTCCTTCTGCTACCGTACCAACAGTTTTGGTAATAGATCTCTCTTCTTTTCTCTCTCCCTTCCCCACATATTTATGAAATATCCTACCCTATGGTAGACGTGGTATCTTGTTAATACCTTGATAAAGAAGACACATCAGTTCCTGCTCTCTGAGAATTTATGGTCTAGTAGGGGAAATTTCCATTACAGTTTTTAAAATACACAAATCATGTTCCATTATAATTGTAATAATGGATTCAGAGGAGTACAGAGAACTACAGATAATCAATTGTAAGTGGTCCCAACCTAAGCTTGCAGGAAGGAGAGGGGCAGGGAAGGCTTCCCGAAGAAGTGACATTTAGGAGGAGGTACAAAGAATGAACAGGAGTTGGCCAGATTTGGGAGGGCAGAAGGAAGTAAGGGATGTGGCAGATAGTTCTGGGCACTGGACAGTACAGCAGAAGGCACTTAGAGCAAGTTTGCCCAGGCAGCTGGAATTTGGTAAGAAGGAAAGTATGGGGGATCAGTCTGGAACGGTTGGCCGGGGCCAGGTTATGCAGGACCTTGTGGGCCAGGGAAGATGTGGACTTTCACAAGTTCTGAAGCCGTCTTGAGAGCTCTGATGCTCCTCTATGAAGAGGAGAACTATCTTCAGGGAGTTCATGACTTTGGTCTGGGAATAGCTGTTCTTTGCTGCTACCCATGGGGCCACATTGTGCTCACAGATGTGGTTCGTGAAGACGTAGAAATGTTAGCTGGGGCTACTTCCCTCTCCTAAGATGTTGTATTTTAAAAATGTCTGTAAGAAATAGAAATATCTTTCCCCCTGGAAAAACAAGCCATTTCATTCTTCCTATTGCCTTTTTATTGTGCACTATTCGAAGGTAAATGAAGGCAGGAAATGCAATCTAATCTCCCCTTGTCAGTACTCAGGGGAGAGATTCTCAGAGACAGCATATTTCCCAGCCTACGTAGAGATGAAAATGAGATAAAGCCCAGTGATTTAGATGTTACAGCGGTAAATTATGGAAGACATATGTTTTGTGAGCTTCCAATTTCTTTCCTGAAGTTAGGATGGGGGAAAAAAAAAGAAGAACCTTGGGAAGGGATTCTGTAAGGGGGTGTACATTTAAATCTGTATATTTTGTTAACATAATCATGGATAATTAGGAAGACTGCTTGTTGAACAGATCTGAAACATGGGCAGAGAGATTTAAGTTTTATATTTTCCTGTATATTTTCTTAGATATAAAATCTAAGTTTTATATATTCATGTACAGCCAATATTCACCTTTTTGAAACAGATCGGCTGTAGTGCCTAAGCAACAAGGAAAGCTTAAAGGGTATAAAACCTCATCATGATATTTATTATACAGTGTTACAGTAGGAAAAAAAAAAGGAAATATAAAAACTCCTTAATGAGGCTCTAGTCCATCAATCAAACCTGAAGTAGTCATATCAGCAGCCTATTTGCTACTTTATGAAACCTCAGGGTATGCATTCTAGCATGTCCAGCAAATGAGGGCTCAGAAGTTATACCAAGACCTTCCCAAGTGAGGCCTGCCAATCAAGCTTTGATCTCTCCAGCCAACCACAGTGATGACCTGCATTCTCTTCATAAAGAAATACAAATGTAGACAAATCCATTATTATTGATTCACCTTCAAGCAAGGAAGTCGATGACTTCCACCCCATGGACTCCAAAAACCTCAGTTAGTACCTTTGGGTTAAAAGGAAGACTCAGTGATAGCTCTCATGAAGTAAGATGGCCCCATTAGCACTACAAAAAAAAAAAATTCAAAACCTGAGTCTTTGAATTTTCAACCATGACCTTTGATATTTATTTATCCCAGAAACTTGCAGGGGACATGGATTGGTTCTCAGAAGGACAGAACTATAGACTGGCTTCCTAGAAAGACAAGCAAATGTGCCCAGAAATAAAAAGCTAGTTGTAGCCTGCATTTACTGGGACCAGTATATGATTGGAACCCTAATTTGGTCACAACTGGAGTTTATTGTTAATATTGGGTTCTGTTGCCTGAAAGTTGATTTCTCTTCCCTTCTATAGAGTCTTCTTTGGGACTGAACCACTGAAAAGCAAGATTTCTTTACTAGAGGACGTGATACGGAATCCTGTTAGTTATCCTCCTCAAGAGTCAACATTTGCTGCCTATGGGCTACACTCCATGTCTCTGTTCTAGCTTCTATGGATCCTTGCCCCTGCCCTCCAGGGACTTGTCCTCTTAGTTGGAGAAATAGTAAATATACACAAAAGATAAATGTCACTACCAGGTAGTGTAGACACCCACTGTTAAGTAAATGAAACCATGGGGATTCCTCTTCCTAGGAGATACAGAGGCTCAGTTACCTCATGGTAACTGCTGTTGGTCTAGTTTGCACCAGCACTAGTGTGAATAGACTTTTGTCCCCTCAACTCTCTCTACTAGTTTTCTCTCAGTGATTCCATGGCCATGGTTGAGAAATAAATGTGCTAGAAAAGGTAAAAGCCCACACTCTGGAGTCATTTTGAAGAAAGAGCTTTGTTTAAGTTAGAAGGCAATTCTCAAACCTAAGAGGTGGCTAATTCAGAGGGATGTGGATCTGTGCTGTGTGCTCTGGGCCTTGACAAATGGAATCATCCTTAATTCCTTCTAAAAGAAACCAGCCATAGACCTAACCTGGAGCTCCCTGATTCTCTGCTTGGGACAGCAGCCTATGAGAAGGAGAGCAGGTGGCGCTGGGGGTCGGGGGGAGTGTGAGGGCCTGCTGGACAACTGATGCCTGGTGTGCCAGGAGCCAGGAGATGCACCTGCTACTGAGGCTGGGCCTGTGGGTTCTGCCAGGTGGGCCAGGCTTGGGAGCACACAGTGGTTCCCATGATAATAATGGGAACATCTGGGGAGAAGTGGGCAGGAATGCAGATGTCTAATGAGATGAATGGAGCCCAGACACAGAGATGTAAGGACTCTTTCCTCGTAAGTGAGAGCAGCTCAACTCTTCCCGGCTATGGCTACAACAGAGGGTATATTGGCTCACCCCTGACGAGACCCAGAGCAGGCTGGACGCAGAGCTTGAAACAATGCCATCAGCTCTCTCTGTCTCTGCCCCTTCCCTCCTTCTTACCTTCGCTCAGAATTCTTTGGCTCTGGGCATCTTCCCTCTCAGGTTGTTTCCTCCGGCAGCCCTTGGCACACAGTTCTTTGGAGGGAGTCTCACTGGAATGATTGCACTCTTACTCTACTCCTTGTGGCCAGGGGATGGGTGCTTGCCCAGGTCATGGGTGTACCTTGGAGCCCCAGAGTGAGGGAAACCCAACCTAAACAATGGGGACTGAAAGTGGGAGAGAAGCAGGTCCTTAAAGGCAAATCGGATTGCTGTGGGCATTTTCTGAGATAGCATGTGGTCTTTGTCAGCTTCCGCCATGGCATACAGTGGCCAGAGGCAGAAAGCACAGAAGGTGATGGTGCAGCCCATCAACCTCATCTTCAGATACTTGCAAAATAGATCTCGGATTCAGGTGTGGCTTTATGAACAAGTGAACATGCAGATAGAGGGCTGTGTCATTGGTTTTGATGAGTGCATGAACCTTGTATTGGGTAATGCAGAAGAGATTCATTCTAAAACAAAGTCAAGAAAACAACTGGGTCGGATCATGCCAAAAGGAGATAATATTACCCTGCTCCAAAGTGTCTCCGACTAGAAATGGTCAACAAAGTGAGAAATTCTTGAGAAGGCCATGTAGTTTGTTTTTTTAAATGTCCTTTTTTGGGAGTATAGTTGTAAAACATTTGTTCACATTGTTTTGATTACCTTCATGTTATTACTAGATGACAATAAATGCTATGGGATTGTTTTCATTAAAAAAAATATTGCTGTGGGCAAGCAAAAATTTCCCATGTGCACTTGGGGTTGTGTCAATAATCAGTAGTTGGGAAGATGAATGATCAGGCACCTAGAACATTGATCTGTGAGCCGCTGGATCTAGTTACTGGTCTGGGCCACAGGGCTCACACCAGCCCTGCAGGAGAAGACAGTTTTTCCTGTGTTTTTAATGTAAAATGAGCATAGTGTATAGAATAAAAAAGTATGTCAGATTCCTTTTTTAATGCCTTTCTATACTATTGTAAAGCCATAGTAGTGAGATGAGTAGTTTTAAAGTCAGCTTTGGTACAAATGATAACACTTGAGTTAACTTAAAGGCTCTCATTAATTGAGGCCTAGAATGTTGGAAAAGACCCTATAAATCATACTTTCCATAGATAGATAGTGATGCTTGGGAATAAATATACTGAGGAAGTTAAAATACTGTCTTCTCCTTTTACAGAGTCTAGTATACGAGCAAGTCCTGATTCACACCCCACTTAGAAGCAGTTTCATTTATGCAGATATGCTTTAGCAGTATTCATCCATCGCTGCCTTAGTTTCTCTACTGTCCTGACTATCACACTCTGGAAAAAATTTTCCTTTCGAGGATCTCTAGTTTCAGTAGAAAGGAAGAGAAGGAATCGTGCAAAGGAAGAATGGCTGAGGCAAGCTGCCCACCTCTGGGGTGAGGATCCTACTGGTTGACTTCGCCATGGCAGAGAGAGGACTGGGCAGAGTGCCTTCCGGAGCTCACTAAGGTGCTAGCCCCTCCAAACCCCACATTTCTCTTCTGTAAAACTGGGAGAATAACACACTTATGCAATGGTGTTCTTTAGAGTGAGTTCCTGCCACATGGTAAACGCTCAAACATATTCATTATTCTATGCTGCCTGCCCTCCCACCCCCCGTCACTGTTAATAGGCTGTTATTCTCCAATATTTGGCTTAACAGGTATTTATTTCCTTTAAAAGTTACACCCTTGTCTTCTGGAACCTTAAGGACTGATCATTCCTACTCTAGCATGAATTAATTCACTTAGATTCTTTCCTCCTCATTCCTGGATAGAAAACTAAATTTTGATGGGGGTGGGTGGAGTTGGGAGTGGAATGAAGTGGCTTGATCTGTCAAATTTGGGGCAGTGACCTGGGCCTGAGGGGCTGCTGCAACACTTAGTAGTCGGCAGGCGTGCGAAGAGGCTGGAAAATAGTAGAGCTTTGAGTGGAGGTGTGCGGGAAGGGAGAATGCTGTCTGAAGACTTTCTTTGACCCCGAGCTTTGCTGCAGAATGACTGGATCTGGCAAAGGAGTGAGCAACCTACCGTGTTCTCCTCCTGTCCCTTATAATTTCTTGCCCCCAGAACTTGGGCTGGAGCTGCTAGGACTGTATTAGGAGGTCTCATCTGGAAACCAGCCCCATTTGTGACATTGCTTCCCTGGGCCGATGAAGGCAGTAAACAGCTTTCTGGAACCTCACCAGTTCAGGAAACCCAGGGTCTGCCTGCACTTTACAGATAATAGTTTTGTAATGATTGGCCTTCCTACACTTGAAAATGTTTCTTCACCACAGCCCAAGTGGAGTGTCTCCTCCGAAGGGGTCACTTTTAGTTACTCCCTTTGCTTAATATATGCCTTGCACATAGTAGATACCCCACAAATGTGAAATCAAATTGAATAATTATTAAATAATTTCTCTATTAATTGAAGAAAAACTTTTAATTTTTATTTTTTTAAAGATTTTATTTATTTATTTGAGAGAGAGAGAGAGCAAGCAAGAGCGAGCACAAGCAGGGTGAAGGGCAGAGGGAGAAGCAGACTCCCCACTGAGCAGGGAGCCTGATGTGGGACTCGATCCCCAGAGTTGGGATCATGACCTGAGCTAAAGGTAGACGCTTAACTGACTGAGCCACTCAGGTGCCCCAAGAAAAACTTTTAATTTTTGAAGTATTAGGAGAATAATTAGGGATAAATGATATGGTATGACATAAATGAACTTTATCTTTTAGTTTTCTGATATTTATTGAATAGCTTTGGTCATTTATTAGAAGAATATCTCAAGGAGCTGTTTAGCTGAAACTTTTTAAAAAACATTTAACACATCTTTATCAATTTCTTAATATTTATGCAACAGTGAACTTTTTCAAATAAAACATTGCATAAGTCCAAAGTTCTGTTTTTAAAGAAAGAATTTAGTTTTACCATGTTTTAATTGTCAGAACAATTATATAAAGTCTGGAAAAAAACAAACAAATAGATGAACCCAACATAAGAAAGTTAAATGCAAACTTTTGTTCACAAAGTCATAAGTTTCTGAGTTAGGCTATCTCTTATACTCCTGAGAATATCCCACATTGCTACAACTACTGGAGGGATTTTATTTTTCAAGGTTACATAGACAGAAATCATCAGTTTCTCAAATACAGATTTAGAATGTGATTCCAAATCTTTCTCTGCTCACAGCTCTGCACATAGTCCTCCCTCGGGTTTTTTGCCGAGAACTGATTTAGGCATCTTCATCTCATTCTTGGTCCTTTTATATTATTTATATTTTTATTTTTGTGTGTCATTTCCTTTCCTTCCTAAAAGCGGGTGTGATGCCTAAGAATAGTGGTGCTTTTGGTATCCTCTGAAGGTATTTTCAGAGTGCCTATCTAGGTACTGTGCTAGGAGTAGCATGCAGGGCTTCCCCGCTCTCCTTCACCGTTTCACAACTGAAACAAACTACAAGCTCTCAGAAGTCTCCTTGGTTAAAAAAAGTGTCCATGGATTGTAGACTTCATTTTCAAGAGCTTGATCATCTTAAGACCTACTGGCAAGAGTAAATGAGCAGGCAAAGACTTAGTGAGAGCAGAGCCATCGTGGAAGCTTCAGTGCTCCAGCCATATCCCCTCCTCTGGTGATGTGCCCTTCCTCCCACCTCTGGGGCTGTAGGTTGTGTGGCTTCACAGCTGTGTCCCTCTGTGGGGATGCTCAGAGCCAATGACTGCTTGATGAGAGGTTAAAGGCCCAGCCCTCCTCCCTCCATTTGGGGCATCTCTGCAGTCCAGGCTCCAGTGCTCCCGGTGGGATCTATTTCAACTCCGTTGAAACCACACTGTGGGTCACCTTCTCCCTCCCAGCCTTCCCCCCTCACGTCTCTAGGGGCATCTTAAGGGGCACTGCCTTTGCCCCAAAAAACCATCTGCATGCAGCTCTTCATCACAGAGAACGTTTCTAAGAAACTCATTCTAACAGACACCATTGTTGAATTTCTTGAAGTGATCTCGAAGTTTTTGGAAGAAACAATTAGATGTCATGGAAACAATGACAATGGTTTTGAAGAGTTTGGTGATACATGGACATTTTGAAGACAATCAAGGGAAGTTTTGCTGGTGTGGTTACACCCAGGCTTAAAATAACATTTACGGGAGGATGAAGAAACGCAAATGTGCCGGAGGGATGAGCATTAGGTGGCACCAGAGGGCAGTGAAGTTAAAAGGAGATAGACAAATACTACAGGAAATCATTTATTATAGAGCAAAAATTTTAAGTTTTTAAATAAGTATTTTTAAAAATATCACCAAATGCTAACGTGGGAGGAATCTTTTTTAGCTACAGAATCACACTGTGGCCTGGAGATTCAGATGTTGCAAAAAATTAGTTGAAAAGCGCCTACCACTTACTATTCATATATTATCTCACTGCAAAGATCAGGAAATGATCTTTAGCTGTCAGATTAAGAATTCTATGAATTAGGTGTTCTTTTATTATTTATAAAATAATAAGGTCTTAAGGTGGTTAAGTGTTCCTAATAGTACATTTGCCTGGAGTATAGCAGCTACTCAAATGTTTATTGAATGCATGCAAGAATAGGTGGATAAGGCTGGGAGTTGAACGCAAATCCTGGATTTTTTTTTTACTGTTGAGAGGAATGGAACTTACTTCAGAAAAGCTGCACAATCTAATGGGACTTCCAGTACTTTTGGTTATTATTGCAATTAGGTAAATATGTAATCTTGACTTTTTTAAAAACATAGAATGAACTTCTAAGAATCTATTACTGGACATAATCAAAGGTATGAACCAAAATCTCCATGTAGATAATTGTTCATCACTCTGTTACTTTTAACAGGGAAAAATTGGAAATGGCTCAAATATAATGCTTAAAGAATTTAATAAACTGTAGGTATGTGATAATTTAAAATATTTTCAAAACATTTATTAGTATGCATTTTAAATGAACTTTATTTTTAGAACAGTTTTGTAATTACAGAAAAATGACAAAGATGGTACAGCAAATTGCCATATATTCAGCACTCAGTTTCCCCTCTTTTTTTTTTTTAGAATTTATTTATTTATTTATTTATTTGACAGAGAGAGCATAAGCAGGTGGAGTAGCAGATAGAGGGAGAGGGAGAAGCAGGCTCCCCGCCGAGCAAGGAGCCCCATGTGGGGCTTGATCCCAGGACCCTGGGATCATGATCTCAGCCAAAGGCCAAAGGCCGTCGCTTAACCAACTGAGTCACCCAGGTGCCCCTCAGTTTCCCCTCTTATTAACATTTAGCATCACTATGGTACATTTGTTACAGTTAATGAACTGACATTATTATTAACTTAAAGTTCATACTTCATTCAGATCTCTTTAGATTTTACCTAATGTCATTTGTCTGTTCTGGGATCCCATCTAGTATACCAATTATATTTTGTCATGTTTTCTTAAACTCCTATTGACTATGACAGTTTTTTGGACATTCCTTATTTTTGATAACCTTGATAGGCTTGAGGAGTATGGTCAGACATTTTGTAGAATATTTCTCAATTGGGATTTGTCTGATGTTTTTTTTTTTTTTTTTTTTTTTTCTCATTATTAGGCTGGGATTATGGGGTTTGGGAGAAAGACCATGGAGGTAGAGTGCCATTCTCATCAGATCTTATCAAGGGTGCATACTATCCACCTGACTTATTATGGTCAATGTGATCCTTGATCACTTGCCAGAGGTAGTGTTTGGCAGACTTCTGTAAAGTTATCCCCCCACCCCCACACACTTCCCATACTGTATTCCTTGGAAGGAAGTCATTGTGCACAGCTTATACTTAGGGATTGGGAAGTTATGTTCTGCTTCTGTGAGGGTGGAGTACTGACATAAATTGTTTGCAATTCAGCAGGAGCGATTTATCTAGTCTCCCTATTATTTATTTATTCAATCATTGATTTATAACAGTATGAACTCATGGATATTCATTTTATGTGGGTTATAATTTTGTGTTATAACCCAACACTAATTAATTTACTTTTCCACTCGGATTGTTCCCACTTTGGCTACTGAGAGTTCTTTCAATTGGCTGCTGTGTCCCTTTGGCTTATTCCCATCTTTGTACGTGTATTTATTTTCTTCAGTATTTCCTTACTTTCTTACTATAAGATGCTCAAGGCTCATCTGTTGTTTCCTGCTCTAGTCCTAGAAATAACCATTTCCTGAAGAATTCCTAGGTCCTTTTATTGGGGAATGGTATTAGAAACCAAGATTTGGACATGAGGTATGCTCATTGCTATCGGGAAACATTTTTAGTGGCATAGGACACTGTTTATTATAATCTGACATTTTTTTAAAAGACTTTATTTATTTATTTGAGAGAGAGAGAATGAGAGATAGACAGCACGAGAGGGAAGAGGGTCAGAGGGAGAAGCAGACTCCCTGCCGAGCAGGGAGCCCGATGCGGGACTCGATCCTGGGACTCCGGGATCATGACCTGAGCCGAAGGCAGTTGCTTAACCAACTGAGCCACCCAGGCGCCCTATAATCTGAAAATTTAAAAACACATGAAGTTAGATAAACAGTGATATCAATTGTGTATATGTAAAAGCTATAAATATAAGTTCATAGAAAAATAAAGAAAATAATATCAATATAGCAACAGTTCATTTATCAAAGATCGTAAGATTTTTATATTTTTATACTTTTCTTCCCCCCTCTCCACCCCAGTTCTGGATCATGAATCATACATCTGGCAATTACAGAAAAGAAACAACAGCTAGTGTCTTTTTTTAAACCTTAAAATTATTTTTTAAAAGTAAAATGAGGCACAGAGCACCTGGGTGGCTCAGTTGGTTAGGTGTCCACCTCTTGCTTTCAGCTTAGGTCATGATCTCAGGGTCGTGAGATCAAGCCCCATGTCCAGCTCCATGCTGAGCACAGACCCTGCTTAAGATCCTCTCTCTCTCAAATAAATAAATAAATAAATAAATAAATAAATAAATAAATAGTAAAATGAGGGAGATCTTGTTAATGTTACTCATCTCCTCAGACTGTATTTTACCAATCATTAAGCAACATTCTCAAGGTAGATACCATGAATTGAACCAGAAGCTGTTATCAACATCTGTTCTGAGGAGAATTTGAGGACAGTTAATGTAATGAGGGAAATTTTCCAGTGACCACAGTGTGGTGAAATGTCCTTACCAGTATTAAAATAATTCAAAAACATTATTCTTATGTCAGGGTTTCTTAAACTTCAGTAATTCATAGTTTCTACCATACCTACCCACCACCTGTACAATATGTATTTAATGGTTTTCTCTAAACTGATTTTTTAGGTACACTTAAGAAACTGTTTTTCACTACCCAAAATAAAAATCTCCTATCATGAAGAGAATGTGAACCGAAAACAGATTACATTGGAACAAAACAATGTTATTAAAAGTAAAAAAGTAAAGTGAAGCGTGTGCTGATGTAAAGTCAGCATGTAGAAATATGGTATAAAATTTCTTTATGGTTTTGGACCCTACTTCAGCACCTCATCTTGCTTTTTCTTGCTCCCTCCAAATAAGCTACACTCTTCTTCTTCTTTTTTTTTTAAAGATTTTATTTATTTATTTGACAGAGAGATAGAAGAGCACAAGCAGAGGGAATGGCAGAGGGAGAGGGAGAAGCAGGCTCTGCACTGAGCAGGGAGCCCGATGCGGGACTTGATCATGACCTGAGCCGAAGGCAGGCGCTTAACCATCTGAGCCACCCAGGCGCCCTAAGCTACACTATTCTTACTTTAGAGCCTTGGGCACCTGGGTGGCTCAGTTGGTTAAGCGACTGCCTTCGGCTCAGGTCATGATCCAGGAGTCCTTGGATCGAGTCCCACATCGGGCTCCCTGCTCGGTGGAGAGTCTGCTTCTCCCTCTGACCCTCCCCCCTCTCATGTGCTCTCTCCCTCTCTGTCTCAAATAAATAAATATATAAATAAATAAATCTTTAAAAAAAATTTAGAGCCTTTTATTGGTCACAACCCTCCCCGTTATGCTCTTTCTTCTGCCTGGAACATTTAGTTCATGTCTGCTCATTTGCCAGCTATCAGCTCATCCTCAGGGAAGCTGTTCTCTGTCTTCCTGACTTGATCAAATCCCCAGTTACAGTTCTTTCCTTTATATATTCTGCTTGGGAGCACTGTTCCCAGTTGGGATGTTATAATAGTGAGATTATTTGAGTGCCCATCTTTTTTAGTTTCCTCCATTAGGGTGTGGATCTGGACACACTGTTGTATTCCAAGCACGTTGGATTGTGCCTGTCCTATAAAAGGAACTCACTAAATACTGAAATATATGAATGAATGAACATAACACTCCCTAGGTGTTTGACATTATGATTGGTGAATTCCAAATATTCCTTGTGAGTGTAGTATTTTTCCTCTCAACTTAATTTGTTTTTTCCCCAGGTCATGTTGAATTTGACTAATAAAGAGGGATAGGAATAGACACCAACTAGCTTTTTGTGTCCCTGAGAAGGATTTTGAGGGTCAAGCCTTGTCCCTCTCCCTACTCATCTCAGACTCCTGCTGGCAAGTTTGGCAGCTTGTATCCATCTGGGTTCAGCAGTGAGAGGTGCGTAGGAAGAGAGAAGCCAGAGTATTTCTCCTGACATCGCTCTGCTTCTTGGAGAGGCTCTGGCCAGGGTAATATGTCTCCTATGCCTCCAGGCCCCGCACCCCCGCCTCATTCCAGTGTGATATTTGCTTCCCTGGGTGACCTCAACACTGGGCCCCAGTCACCTCCTCCCCTTTGTCTATCCTAAGGGCGACAGTAACTGTCTGTTTTTGCCAAACTCTGGGTTGCCTTGTGGTCCCCTGAAGAGTAGATCAAGGAACAAAGCAAAAGAAGAAAGGTCTAAGGCGACGCAAACTAGGGTTCTGCCCATTTAGGTACCATGTGGCAGAACCTGATGTGGGATTTTACTAGAAGAGTTCCATGAAGTACAGTTTTTAGCCCTTTATTTAAGAGCATCTGATGTTTCCGGTTAGCCATCGATGCCCTGAGCTACAGGTGAACCACCTTCCCTTGCACTGGTTTATGGCTAAACTTCCTGATTTAGTGCTAGTATGCACACATTGCTTAGGGAGGGCAATGACTCACTGATTCTTGGGGAAGAATCGTCGAGAAGTTCTGGAGTCTAGTCCTTAAAGGCAGGCTGCATTTTGATGCTAGGGGAATTAGGCTGCCTTTAATTCCTGGTTCTCTGACCCTCTGCTTTTTATGTAATAACTAACCTTTGTTCTTTGGGCTCCTATTTAAAATAAGAAGCATGAATCACAACACTCTAATTTTATCTTTTCTGAGAAAAGGGTTAACACCAGCTCTTCTTAGTGTCCTCAGTGTACTTTCTAGCCTCGGACTCTAGGACCTATAAGTTTCCCATTCTTCACAGGACTGGGGGTGGGAGGGGGGTCAGTGCACAGCGGGGAGGAGGGGGGTACCATCCTGGCTCTGCAATGTCATTCAGTTTATTATCTCCCTGCTCTTGAGTAGAAAGCTTTTAGTCTTATTTCCATCCCAGCCCTAGTATATGGTCAGGAAATGAAAGAAGGAATTCTAAGAAGGACCACTACTCGATTCTTTGTTATTGAAATCCTATCAATTCTTTAAAATTGAGGGAAATGCTAATATCCTCAAATGTCTCTGGTTATTTCTATTTAGTGGTATAGCTCTCCATCACATGGTGAAGACTGGCTCTTTGTCAGGCACTGGGCTAGTGCTGGGAGTACAAATAGTAGTGGTAAGATGTGGTTGCCACTCTTCAGTTGACAGCCTAGAAAGTTATTTGTTTACCTTTGGAAAGATCTGTATAGGAACAAGAATGTTTAACTCATATAATCTACAACCTCTGTATGTTTGGAACACAACATTGGCTTTCAACTTTTCATGATTATGCCCATGTTAAGAAATACATTTTACAGCAGACTCTGTACACACACATGGTTTAAAATTCAAGAAAATTCACAAGGTAACCTCTGATATTTTCCATTCCAGTCCATTTTTTAATAGAGCTGCCGGTTTGACCATTTTATTGATTTTATGACCCACTGATGGGCTGTAACCCCCAATTTGGAAAAAGCTGATGTCAGTATAATTTGGAATTGTTATACAAATTAGTATAACAATGCTCCCAAAAGATGATTAATTGACTTGGCTACATTGGAACTGAGAACGCAACATCCTGGAGTTTTCTCTCCTGCCTCTAAATTTCAGTAGCATCTATGTAGATATTTAACTTGGCAATTAATATATGCATTGGGTTTTGAAACATATCTTTCTATTGTCTTAAACACTAATTAAATTTTTTTGGTTATTTGTTTTTTCTCACTATATTTTAAGCATCTCAATATATGGCATCCATGTCTGTGTTTCGTTATAGCCCATGTGACTCACTATAATAACTTACATACTTCTATGTAAGTTATTATGTAATGTTAATTTTATTTGAGATTAGATACTGAAAGGCATCATTTGTGGATGATCAGAAAGGACAACAGGCTTTATTAATAGTTAAACTTGAGGTTAAGGTATGAGCTCTGGATCTAGTCTTCGTGGGTTGGAATTCTTGCTTCACCATTTACTAACTGTGTGGTTGTGAATGAAATGCTTCAATAGTTTATGGTTTGGGAGACTACGTTATTCACATTTTTATTGACTGAATTTTTAACAGATGTAGTAAACTTGTCTAGCGAGTTAAAAAATCTAGGGATTTATTGCCGATTCAATAAAAAGTTAATATAATAATAGGTATTTTATGGCCCAGACTACAAGTATGTTTAGTAATCATGAAAATTGCAAACTAAACAATAGACTGTCTGATGTTAGGATATTGGATTACCCTTTCAAATGGGCAAATTTACAATTCTCCGTCCCCACCACAGTGTTTCATATGCAATGAAATGAAATGTCTTCTTTTCAGGACCTTTAATAGTCCTGTCTTTGTGTGTTAGTTTAGAGTTACACATTTATTATTTTCTTAGTACATATACCTTTATTTTATTCTAATGATGTGTCGTGTGGTTTTAAAAAGGATATATGTGAATTTGGCCCTTTCTTTAGTAATTCTTTTCATGAATTTTCATTGGGAAACAGCAAAGACAAAGATTCACTGTGGCAGGTTAGTATAAGGTAGGTACTTAATGCATCATCTGTGTTTGGAGTACATTGCTTAATTGCATCTTGGTTCATTTTCTATTAAATTTGAACTGTGTGTGCCATACACTACCCCTTCTTCTGAACGGAGTTGTTAAACTTATTGTTGTCAGTGGGAACTTCAGAAATTATACCAGGAAAGTACTTATCCCATCCTCTGGCAATGTTCTTGTACTTGCACATAAAAATTCTTGTAGAGTATATGGATACAAAATGGATATTTTAGAAATAAATCTTTATTTCTAAAAAAGGTAATGATGTTTATATAGATGAAATTTTAAAAATCATCTCATGTGTTCTCACCCCTTAGTCTCTTGGATATTCTGCTAGTTGCCTTATAATCTGCCATATTTACTGTACTAGCTGGTGATTTTCATTTTTCCAAAAATGCCAAGTATTCTTTCCTTGAATGATTTATATGTTAGTATTGGTACTTATAAAAAACTATTTTTAACAACAATCATCTAGAAGGTACACAAAATGACCTTATTTTTCTCTTCTGCCAAGGTTGTTAATGCATTATTAAATGGAAAGATTGCCAAATTATTGATAGAATTGAGCTGCATTTGCTACAGTGTTTAGTCTTTGGGAATTAAGTCAGTCCTGTTGACAGTATGGGGTCCAATGTTTATGATATAGTTGCTCCTCACATCTATTATTTGTCAAACTAAAGGCGGAAACAAGTAAGAATTAGGAATGTAATTTTATATATGGGAAAAATAGGAATGGAATGCCTAAGAAATTAAAAAAATATATAAAAGTACAGATCCTAGACCTAGACTGCGTAGGTTCAGGTCCCAGTTACAAAACTTATGAGAGGGTAAATGCAAATGAAAAATTAGAGGCTTAATTCTCCTTAAAAGTAACAGATGAGACTTCTACCTCCTGCCTTTTCTTAGAATATTTACTTTAGAAAACTTGTAAGTTCCCTGTCCTTTTGAAATGAGTGCAAATCTTTTAAAATGCCACATAAAACTTTGCCCCCTGGAAGACCCAGGAATATCTTTCTTGAGGACCTGTGAAGCATCTCTTTGAAATGTTAATTTCAGGGAGGATAGCACCCCAGCCTCCCAGTTTCTGTGGGAGAGGAGAAGCCTAATTTTGGTAGGTTGTCTAGTCCTGAAACTACCTTCTGTCATAAAGATGTGAGAAGTATATTCTTCCTTTGGGCAAAGCCAATTAGCTAGCCCAGATGATCACCTGAATTACCAGGTGAGTTTAGGATGAACGCTATGTGACAAATGGTACATCAAGTCCTCTAACCTGGGGCCTACTTATTGTTTATCTTATAAGTACTGCACGCTAACCGATTGTGCCACTGGAGCTGTTAGTTATTGTTTATCTTGAGAGCATGTATGTAACGGGCTGTATCTGTTTGGCTGGATACAAGGGTGAGATTTATTTCTGTCTTTGCAGTCTTTTAGGGGAATGACTGTGGCGCACATCACGTTCTGGTCTGATGCTCATTCAGTAATAGAACTGTTTTCTTTCTTGTCTCCCTTTGCAGAGAGGTTTTTCTATGGCTGGCAGGAGATTTTGTTTTTAATTACATTTCCCCGGCACTTACTAGATATGTGGTTTGAGGCAAGTTTTTGAATCTCTGTGTTCCTTATCCGTTTCCTTATAGTTTCCTTATCTGTTAATTGTAGATAATAGTAGTACTTGTTACTACTGTTTTTACTAGGATTGTTGTGAAGATTAAATATAAAATGGCTAAATATGTGTAAAGTTCTTAGAGCCAGGTAGTAGTAGGTAAAGTATGAGTACTAGCTATTATTATTACTATAAGTAGAAATTTAAAATGCTCACTAATATTTTAAAAAGAAGTTTTGGCTTTATTCAATTCTGGTTCCTATTCTAATACACTGTATTTCCAGAAGATTTTCAATGAAACGGCCATTAAACTAAGAAATCCATCAGCAAGACATAAAATCTCAGCCTAAATTTCACCATCCACATGGAAATTGTGGAGTTAAATATTTCCCCTAAATTTGAGTAATCTGTGAAATATTACTCTTTCATTGATAATAATAGCTCATGAGATCAAAATCCTGACCACAAAGGCTTGCATGGCCTTTGTCTACTTCTTCAACCTTAAACTCCTACCATTCTTTCCCTTGGTAACTAGAAGGTAGTCATATTGATATTCTTTAGTTTCCTCTAACAGCCAAACATGTTTCAACTCAGGGCCTTTGCACTTGCTCTTCCCTCTTCTTGGAAAGCTCTTCTTTCATTTTTTTTGCAACTGTTGGCTCCTTCTCCTCATTTTCTCACTTGACCCTGTTGTGTTTTACAGCAATTGTCACTATCCAAAATTCTTGCCTGTATTTGCTAAATCTGTGATTATGAATATAATGGATGGGTCAAAATTCAAACTTATATTGGTCTGACTCAAAATCGTGTTTTCTTTGTATGGCACTAAAAATAACCCCCCCCCTTCTGTCAAAAACTGTAAAGGGTCTGAGATTTTACTGCACTTGCAAGTCAACCAGTTAGTTGCCACAGTTTCATGGATGCTGACAGAAGACACTAGAACCCTGGGTGAGAGATAAAGGACTTTATGACTTATGACATAGCAGATGAGCTTTATTATATATCTGTTTTCTTTTGCTATTCACAAGTGTCACTGATTCTTCATTGCTCGCACAATAAAGTCAAAAGGACTTAGAACAAGAAATATTAGGCCCTTTGTGATGTGACCCCTGCCTAGCTCCTCTCGCAACACTTCCTTAGTCAAACTATGCTCCATTCACACTGTAGTTCTCCCTGCTTACTCATTTCAGGTGTTTCAAGTCTCCCTCTGCTTGAGATGTACTTCTCCCTTCCCTTCCATGTTTACCTCTTTCTCTCCTTTAAGTCTCAGTGTACGTATCACCTCTTCTAACACAAATAGGCCTTAACCTTCCGTCTGTATTTTCTGTACTTATCCCTCTCTCAGTACTTGGTGAGGTTATTCTAGTTTCCTTTTCATTATTTTTAAGTTCCTGGAGGGCAGAGATTATCTTGTGTTTTTAGGTATATGCCCAGGACCAGGACAGAGCCTGGCCCTGAGCTGACTCTCACAGCCATTCAGGGAAAGAGCAGATGGATGAGTAAATAACGGAGTAATTCAGGTGTTAGTGACTGAGGACTTCCAGCCTGGGGAGAGCAAGGATGACCTAACTGTTATAACATTTCATTTACATTTGGGTAGCTATATGTATTCCAATGGAAGAAATGTAGAAATGTCTTATAGTATTGTTTTTATTCCTAATTAGCTTTGTTTTAGGAAAAAAAAAAGGGTTATCACACTTCCCCCTATCATATGTTCTTAAGTTTAAAAGTATGTATCTGGAAGGTCAAGAGAGCTGAAGTCAAATAGTTATTGTCTACCAGGCATGGTGTTAGGGTTTCTCCACACTTTTATAGTTAGTTCATTTAGTCTTTATAATAGTCCTAAGAAGGGATGCCTGGGTGGCTCAGTTGGTTAAACATCTCTCTTCAGCTCAGGTCATGATCCCGGGGTCCTGGGAATGAGTCCCACATCAAGCTCTGCACTCAGTGGAGAGCCTGTTTCTTCCTCTGCCTGCCACTCCCCCTGCTTGTGCTCTCTCTCTCGCGCTGACAAATAAATAAATTAATTAAATTAAATAAATATAATAGTCCTAAGAAGATAAAGTTAATTTCCTCTTCTTCCTAATGAAGAAATTGAGGCTCAGATATGAACATAAAATGCCCCAAGTCACATGGTCAGAGTAAACCTGTACTAAGTGCTTATGACAAGTCAGACATTATTCTAAGCACTTACATATAATCATGTACTCTGAGGTAGGTATTATTTTTATCTCATTTTTTAGATGAGGAAACAGAAACACAGAGAAGCATAGTAACTGCCCTGTCAGTTCACTCCTTATTGCCATCTGTTCCTTTAAGTCCTTGAATATATTTATAATAGTTGCTTTACAATTCTTGCTTAATAATTTTAACACCTGAATCATCATTTCCTGGCTTCTCTTGACTGCCTTATTTCTTGGCTGTGGGTTGTGTTTTGCTGTTTCTTCTTATGTCTAGTAATTTTCTTATTGTATGGTGTACATCGTAGATGATATATTGTATGCAGTCTGAATTATCTCCTTTTCTATTCTAGAGCATGCTTTTTAGTCCTAAGGCATGGGGTCTCAACTGAATGCCTAAGGTTTTCAGCAAGATCTCTTCATTCTGGTTTCTCCAGAACTCCATATTCCAGCCCTGTGCAAACTTTATACAACCTGTTCAGCTCTCACCTCTGTATCAGATGATGTCTGCTAGACTTTCTTGTTTGTACCAAAGACTCGTTATAAATCCCCATAATGACTTCCAGCCTGCTCTCTTCCCACCCCCTGAAGCTTGGGATTCTATTCTCCCTGCCTCATTGGCTTACTACAGTCCCAGCTCCTCTTGGTATCTGTTATCCTGCACTGCCCCAGTAAAGGCCAATCCTGGACTAACTCCAGGTTTCTCTTCTTTCCAGAACCACAGTTATATGCTACCTGTTCTTTTGGGTTCAAAAAAAGTGCCCTCTTACATTTTCCCATTTTATAGTTGCCCCTTCCCTTTTTTGTTTTAAACCAGTCCCATCTTTTTTTTATCACAAGAGATTTTCTATGAGTTTCATTTATCCATTGCTTTCACAGTCCCTTATTACTACATCATCAAGAGGTACATGTTTAATAAAACTAAATTTTCCTTGTTCTCATAATTATAAGGGGGATCAAGGTCCTTATGTCATATAGTATATATATTATCTATCTATCTATCTATCTATCTATCTATCTATCTATCTATCTATATCTCCTCAGAGCTGGGATTCATCTTGTTTATTGATTTACACATACTCAATAGCTGTAGTTGTACTTATCTCCATTTCATTAAGGGTTTTTTTTGTTTTGTTTTGTTTTAGGTTTTGTCCTTTCATTTGGAACATCTTCCTCTGTTCCTTCATTTTGCTTGACTCTCTGTGTTAGCTTCTATGCATTAGATGAATAGCCACCTCTCTCCGTCTTGAAGGAGTGGCCTCATGTAGAAGATGAACCTTATCATTCAGCCTTGCCCTAGATCTTCATTGTCTTTTAAACCTTTGTGATTATCCAAGCAGCTCATTTTATTTTTCGTAGCTCCCAGTAGTTGAGGGTGCCAAGTCCTTCCCCAAAGGGGAAGATTTCAGTCAGCACATAGATTCAGATTGATTGAAAGCCAAACTCTCAAGAAGCAACTTTTAAGTATGCAAATATATACAGTCCTATGGGATGAAAAGCGTAAGCCCCACTGGCCACCAGTCAAGGCAGTCTGGAGCTGTCCCCTGGGTAGCTTCACAAAGATTGGGGCTCCAGATGAGTGTACAAGCTCCTTTCTGGGAAATACTGGCAAGCTGTAGTGAGGCAGAGGCAGAAGGAGAGTGTAGAGTTAGTGCCTGCCAGAGGATAAAAAAAGAAAAAAAGAAAGAAAAGGAAAAAAAAAAAGGCTAGAGGTGTTTTTTGTTTTGTTTTGTTTTAAGATGGGGTCCACTGGGTGGAGCAAGACAGAAGGAGAGTGTAAAGGTGGTGCTGACCTGTCTCTATTCCCAGAAAGAACCCCAGAAGGCCCCCAAAATGTGTGTCAGATCAGATGCTTATCCCTCAGGCTGATGTTCCAAGACATGCAGTTGGGCTGTTCCCACAAAAGTCCAGGCCCTCCTTGATTATCACCATGCTGTGCCCTGAGGTGGGTGAGTCCAAGTGTGCAAGCCCCTTAAGAGCCATTTCTCAGTTTGTTATAGCCTTGTATGTCTTGTAGATGTGATCCCTGTTGGTTTTCAGAGTTGATGTTTTGGGGGCTCATCTCCCAGGTACAGGTTTTAAAAATTGGGGTGCCTGATGTGGGGTTTAAACGCTTTGCTCCTTGGGGAGGAGCTCGGGGTTTTGAGTTCCCTCTGGATTATGGCTTGCTGCACTCGAGGTTGTTTATGGTGAGATTGTGTGTCAGCTTGTCCTACTGCTTTGTTGTGTGCTTTCTCTGGCTCACCCAGTACATAGGAGTTATTCAGTTGGTTCTGGTTTTTTTTCAGAGAAGTTGTTCTTTATGTAGCTATAGATTCTGTGTATTTGCTGGTGGGGGGAGCAGGTGAATTCAGGATCCTCTTACATTGCCATCTTGACCTGGAACCGCTGGAAATTCTAATTTTGACAGGAACTTCAATGACTTCTTTTTGGGAGTAGTATTTTATGACAGATTTTTTTAAACAGATTTATTGCAGCTTAATTGTCACATAAATTTCACATGTTAAAAGTATATCCAGTTTGGTGAGTTTTTGAAGTATGTATACATCTGTAAAATCTTCATTATAATAAAGATAAAGAACATTGCCATGGATCCAGAAAGTTTCCTTATGCCACTTTTTAATCCCTCCTTTCCTCCAACCCCTTGCCTAGGCTCCCACTGATCTGATTTATGTAATCACAACTTTAGTTTGCATTTTCTAGAATTTTATGTAAGGAAGATCCTGTACTATTCATTTTGGAGGGGCCTGGAATTTTTCACTCAGTGTAATTTTGAGATCTACCCATGTTGTTTCAGGTATTAGGAGTTAATTCCTTCTTATTGCTGATTATATGGATATATTTCAGTTTGTTCATCATTTGTCCATCTGTTAGTGGACATTTGGGTTATGTCCACTTTTGAGCGACTACAAATAAGGCTGGAAATGTAAAATCTATTATTTCTTCCAGTAGAATAGTCTGTGATTGCTTCTCACAATTTAGTAATTTAGGGACTCTTGCTTAAAAAACTAGCTTTTAAAAGATTTCAACCCAAGCTGACCAAGGCCTTCCAGTACTTCTTGCAAGGCCAGGCTACATAGCCTCATCTGCTTGACTCACCTGTCTCCTGACTCCCTGACCAGTGCAACATCATTGATGGCAATGGGTCACATTTTTGCACCCTGGTTTGGAGCAGCAAGTCTGGGACTCTCCCTTGAGGATCCCTGGGGCATACCACAGAGGTCTCCTCTCGAATGACCCTTGTTGCCCTGGTGTAGGACCCAGCCCCTCTCCCCTAGCACTAACCTGGGAAGTGCATAGGGCATTGGGCTAGAGTAAGGAAAAGGGACGGATCATGTGGGGAGAGGACTTTGATCTTGATTGCTACCCTAACCTTGACCTGTAACCTGTGATTCCCCTCAGCTCCTGGGAGAGATGTCCTAATATCTCTTAGGGACCCAGACCCCTAAATTATCCCTCTCCCTCATTTTGGCATGAAGGTGGGGAGGGCATGTATCCCTTCTCCCTAATCCAGGGGTCCTTGGCTAAGGGATAAGAGGTTGTTGTAATGCCTATGGTGCCTCTCCCAGACTCTACTTATCCCACTGCAAGGGTAGGGGACTTGGGGCTGGGATCCATTCACCAAAGCTGGTATGGCCTCTCATTCCTTCAGATCTCTGAGGGGTTTGGGCCTAAATGAATGTGTGTCAGGGGAGGCTTGCTGGTGGGTTAGTGGTCCTCAGGATGTGATAGAAACATCCAGTATGTAAAATGGAACTTGAAATGGGATATAGTAGACAATGAACAGATATGTGGGAAGGTTTGGAGCTGGGGCAGTAGGAAGGGGCCTGGAGTCATTGGCTGCATTAACTTTTGTAGCCATCTAGCCACATCTACAGTGGAAGGGGGAGGGAGCTAAGCTGGGGCAGGGCTGCTTGGGGCTTGGCATGGGGTGGGAAGGGCTATCTTGGTGGGGGGGGGCTCTGACCACTGTGTTATGTGTGAAGGGTGCCCTCCTGTGTCCTGCAACTTCTGCTCTAACAATAAACTGTAGAGGAACTGAAAAAAAGATGTCAACTATTAGAAAATTTTCAGAGTCCCAGTTAAATCTCCAAATAACTGAGTTTACATAGTACTTTTCCTCTTTGCTTGTCTTATCTTTTTTTTTTTTTTATTAATGCCTCACCAGAAATAAGTGGGAAACAAGGAGAGAGAGAAAGTAAAGAGTGGTATAACGATTTAGAAAAATCTAGTTTTGTTGGCTAAAGATGAACCTATTCATTTCTTAGTCGAAAATAGCCTAGCCCCAGGGCTGTATTTTAAATGAATAAGGGTCACATCATTTGAGTGAAATGATTTTAAGCATTTCTCTGAGGACTTCTTTTTCTCATTAAGCCTTTTGCATAGGCGTTCTGATTCATAAAGGTGTTGATGTTCACTAAACCTTATAGTTGACTTATATTTTTATTTTCTCTACCTATTTTCACTCAGTGAGAGACTGTGGTTCAGCGTTTCCCTTTTTTGTTACATATGTAACTTCTTAGCTCTTCAGTCCATTTTGCTTTGCGTGGTTGTGCTTTAAATCTCCTCCAGAAGAGGAAATGACTCATTTCTATACAGTAGCATGTAGGTGTTTGATGAATGTTGCTGCCAGGTAGAAAGAGACTGTAATGCCCGTGTAAATGGAGTTTTATAGCTATGAAAATCTGAAGGATTTAAATTTTCTTAGGAATTTAAATTGAGGGAAAATAACTTCAGACATTGGTAAGGTCTTGATGTTCTTTGGGCAAACTAAAAAGTGGTGCCAATATTAAGAAATTGCCAATGGCTTAATGAAAGAATGGCATGTTCTTTGAGATGTTTTGCCTCCTGAAATATTGTTTGGGGACTGTGCAAGTTTGCGCAGGATGACACCCCCGGTGTATTATGGGCCTGATGCGTCAGATCAACCCAGATCAATTTTTTTTTTAATTTAAATTCAATTATCCAACATATAATACATCATTAGTTTCAGATGTAGAGTTCAATAATTCATCAATTGTGTATAACACCCAGTGCTCATCACATCACGTGCCCTCCTTAATGCCAGATCAGTTTTTAAGATTTCTGACTGTTGTGAATTCACAGAAATCTCTAAGTCTATGTGTTCTTCAGACTGCTGTGGTGTAAGAAATGAGGAAGTGAGTTGTATAGTATCTTCCTCTGCAGACTTCTTTTTTTAAAATAATTTTTATTGTTATGTTAATCACCATACATTACATCATTAGTTTTTGATGTAGTGTTCCATGATTCATTGTTTGTGCATAACACCCAGTTCTCCACGAAGAATGTGCCCTCTTTAATACCCATCACCAGGCTAAACCATCCCCCCACCCCCCTCCCCTCTAGAACCCTCAGTTTGTTTTTCAGAGTCCATCGTCTCTAATGGTTCGTCTCCCCCTCCGACTTACTCCCCTTCATTCTTCCCCTCCTGCTATCTTCTTCTTCTTTTTTTTTCTTAACATATATTGCATTGTTTGTCTCAGAAGTACAGATCCGTGATTCATCAGTCTTGTACAATTCACAGTGCTCACCACAGCACATACCCTCCCCAATGTCTATCACCCAGCCACCCCATCCCTCCCACCCCCCACCACTCCAGCAACCCTCAGTTATCCTCTGCAGACTTCTTAATGTTTTAAAAAGAAATGACGTTGTCCTCATTTTAGAGACCGTAAGAAGTTGAGTTGCAAATAGTACATTTTCCTACAAAACAGCTACCATACTGAAAAATGAGAATGGTCTTTACCCGTGTGGAAAGACTGTTGTGAGTGCTTTTTAGGCACAATTCCCACATGGATAGGGTTTGTTAGATATGAAGCACAATTATATGTAGTAGATATCTGCTTAATTACATGTTTTCTCAATTTATGGCAGTGCCTAGAATGGCACCTTACATATAATATGTACTTAATAAAGTTTCATGAAAATGGATGAATTACAAACTGAAAGATGTGTGCAGTAAAGTCTAAAATTGTTCTTTGAGGTATGATTGTGAAACTATGTTTTAGACTTTGCAATCCATGGAAATAAATGTCACCCTTTTGATTTTTTAGCTTGTTATATGTTTATTATTTTGATCACTTAAAAACCGTGCAATATTGTACTATAACACCTCCTCAGATTTGTGAAACTTGATCAGGAATCTGTATTTAAAAACAAAATGCCAAAAAAGGGGAAAAATGGAATATCTGGTTGATTTAGAATCAAATAAAATAATATTTACAGCATAAAATATCCTAGTAGGATGTTTTCTAACATGTGCTTTTAATCAACATGAAGAAAGCAGAGAGTGTGTTAGACAACAAAGAAGAATGTATTTAACTGGTCAGAATAGAAGCTATAAGTATGAAAAGAAATGTAGATAATAAAAAACGATGAGAAATTGTAAAAGTAGAGAATTGTTTTGATTAGATATAAAATGGTACATTGCCAAGACTTCAATGTCCATGACCAAGTTGGAATCTGCCTAGGTATATGCAGCTAACAAAGATCTTAGAAAAATAAGCCTGCAGTGATTTGATAGGTTAGTTCATCGAATATTCAAAAAAGCTTTTTGAATATTCACTATTTGTCAAACACTATCCTAGATGACTAATGTAGAGCATCTGCCTTCAAAGGGTTCATGCTGTGCTGGGGGAGATCGAGAACCAGACCAAAAATTACAATCTAGAGCTTAGAGATGTATCACCATTCACCCTTGGCCTCACTGTTCAGCCAGAACCCGCTGCCAGGTCTGAGCCTTTGTACAACTCAAGAGGAAATGCCCACCCTAACGTTGTTTCTGTCATCCCCGAACTTATGCATGAACACCAGATTAGCATCATATCTAATCTATACAACAATATCTCTTTAAGTTATGCAAGGTATGACATCATACTTTAGGTTAATGTCTTAACAGATAAGTGTTGTACATATAACTTAAAATGATAATATCCTTGTGTGCTTTGTTTTTTTAAAGATTTTATTTATTTGAGAGAGAGAGTGAACGAGAGAGAGGGAGAACACAAGCAAGGGGAGCAGCAGAGGCAGAGGGAGAAGGAGGCTCTCCACTGAGCAGGAAGCTGGATGCAGGGCTTGATCCCAGGACCCTGGGATCATGACCTGAGCAGACATTTAACTGACTGAGCCACCCAGGTGCCCCCCCCTTGTGTGCTTTTTATGTTAAATGTTGAATTTCAAGTAATTAAATAAATAGAAAAATAGATGGACAAATGGCATAAATACTAAGATACTGTGTTAGCTAGATGACTTTATGAAGAACACTATATATTTTAAATGTTTATAAAATATAGTTTATATATAAATATATACATTAGAGAAATTTAAATAATACTACATGAAAGAAGAATACAGATTAAGTCACATTATATTACTAATCTTTATAGAATTCTAATATTTGTAGAAAACGTTAGGACTCAAAATTTTGTGAGGAAGAAAAATTATACAATAATGTGTAATAACATCCATGAGAAATCTTTAATCAGACATAATAAATAATGTACAAAGTATGAGATAAAAAGTATTAGAAAGAGTGATGTACCTTAGAATCTCAGTTGAAAGTGAGCATCTATTTAGTAAGGCAGATGTGTAGCATGGTAGCATGGTAACTGTAGGGACAATCCAATGACTGACAGGGCTGAGAAAAAATGTAAAATAATTTTTACATGAAATTATGATAATTATAATGCCAATTAACACATCTGATAAAGTTTCACAGTTATTTTTACTGTCCATAAACTTGTGAAATTGACTTCAGCCTCAGCTTTGGCTAAATGTGGATTTTGGGACTCAGCCTCCATTGGATGGAGGTGCACACAGGTGTTAGTAGAACATAAAAGGAAGATCTTTGACTCAGTTTGGGTCAGGGGAGTTTTCCTGAGTTGTCTCAAAAGATGAGTGGGAGTTCATGAGGTAAAGAAGGGGTGTGGTGACTACAAGGAAAGAGGATGGACCCCTGGATGCTTAGCATTCTTGAGGCAGAGCCTGAGGCTGGGATTGTGGCTGGTGAGACTGGGGAGGAACGGGGTCATGCAGGATTTCTCCACCAGGCTTGATGGTTTAGGCTTTCTATTCTGGAAAAAACATAAGGAGAGGAGTGACTTGCTCTTGTTGTATCATTCTTGATGGTTTGAGTGACAACAATGTGAGGTTGGATTTGACAGAATTTAGGAAGCTACTGGGACAGTGAAGGGGCAAGGTGAGGAGAACCCAAATGAGACTTTGGCAGAGTTGAGAAGTGTTTCAGAGTAAAATCAGTAAATGTGATGCTTACTGGGTTTGGGGAGCCCGAGGCCGTTCTCAGAAACTGCCTCCGCTGTGTAGAGGAGTAACCAACTGAACTGTGGTAGGTTCAGAGATGTGAATGCAGGGGGAGGTGAAGTCTGTGGTAAGAGAAGGTGTGACATTGAGCTTTGCGCCAGTGAGTTATCCAGATGGAGGCCAGCAGAGATCCGGATGCACGCATCTAAAGCTCCTAAGAGTGAGGCACACCCTGAGGGAGTTGTAGGTTTGAGACCCATCCCCAGGTGGGTGATGGATAAAATGACGGAAGAGGGTGGGATCACTTGAGGAGAACAGCAGAGTGTTAAAAGGTGATAAGTGCTGTGGTAAAAAGAAAACCAGAACATGGTCAGGAGAATGAAGAGGGCTGGAGTTGAGGGAAAGAGTTTGATGCTTAAGTTGGGTAGACAGGGTAGGCTTATTTGGGAAGGTGAGATTGGAGCACAGATTTGAAGGATGTGAGGGAGTCAGCCATGCGCATGTCCAGGAGAAGAGTATTGCAGGCCAGAGAGGACAGCCAGGGCAAAAGCCCTGACTTTGGAGCATGTCCGCGGTGTGGCAGGAACATGGAAGAGGCCAGGGTGGCTGGGAGGGGTGCGTGAAGTGTTGCAGGGTTTGAGCAAAGTAATGGCATGACTTGCCGTAGACTTTAAAGGAATCATTATGACTGCTGGGCTAGGAATAGACTGGAGATAGAGACAACAGCGTAAGCAAAGACCATAAGGAGGCTGATGCAGCAACCCACAGAGAGCTAGCCTTATCTCCTGCTGAACCCTGGGCTCATTGCATATATGCCCCTCTCCCACCTCAGGGCCTTTGCACTTGCCAATCTTCTTATGAACTATCCTTCTCCTTGCTGTTCATTTTTGCCTAACTAACCCTGTCTGCTCTTTCAGATCCCCTTTAAATACCACTTACTCAAAAAAAAGGTCTTCCCTGACCATCTCTGACTACATTAGGTTCCCATTGTTTTTTTTTTTCCCCAAGATTTTTTATTTATTTATTTGACAGAGAGAGACAACGAGAGCGAGAACACAAGCAGGGGGAGTGGGAGATGAGAGGAAGGCTTCCCGCGGAGCAGGGAGCCCGATGCGGGGCTCGATCCCAGGACCCTGGGAGCATGACCTGAGCTGAAGGCAGACGCTTAACGACTGAGCCACCCAGGCGCCCCTAGGTTCCACTGTTATATATTCTCAAGACTCTTAGTGATTTTCCCTCTTGGAGCTTGTTTGTAAGTGTGTGATTAAATGAGTCTACGTAGATTCCTTGGAGTCTTCACTCCATGAAAAATCTATACTTTATGAGGACAGACACTTACGGCACTCAATAAATATTTGCGGGATAAGTTGTGATGAATAAATGCATGATTGAATGGATGAAATAATGAGATGGAAGGAAGACTCTAAGCCTCTGACCAGCCAGCAAAAGCACATGTCCTTTGCCTCTCTCTATTCCCTTAGTCCTTTAGGAACTAGAAAAGCAAAGCAGAGAGTTGTAAACATGAACCCAACAGTCCATATAACTCAATGCAGGAAAACGCCTATGGTAAGGGAAAATAATTAGCAGTTTCACTGAACATCTTTAACTTAAGCCAAATGTTCTCTGAGTTGAAACATTTGATTACAGACCTCTAGCAGTGACTGCTGTTTGCATTTTATGTTTGATTTGCACAGGTGTTGTAATTCAAACCTGGAACAAGACTCCCCAGATAGGTCTTGTGACACACCTTTAATTAAACTCTTTATTAAAACCTACAACTGTGAACATAAATAAACCTCAAAGCACAGTAAATAAATTTGAGAGGCGTTCTGAAAACCTAAAACCCCTAAATTGACTTAATTTTGTCTATTCTCTTTCCACTTATCTCTGTGAGAGTTCTTTAGGGTGCTTGGATATGCCTTGTATCATTTTCATAATTTTACCACTGGAGGGCTCAATGGCCTTTTTCATGTCTCTTTTAAGAAGCAAATGTTATGTTTGTGCCACAGTAGACTTGGAGACAAAAAATTTTCTCCCTCTTTTGAGAAAATCTGTTTTTGTTTTTTTTTTTTTTTTTAGGGAGGGGGTACATTTAGGTGCCTCTGTGTGTGTGTGCCAATTTGGCCAAAATGCTTTCATAAATGCCCTCAAGGATGGAAAGTGTTGCCATTGCTATATGTAAACTGAAGTCAAATAGGCCACACTAACCTCTCTCCCAAAGAATACAAGGGAATTGGAATCACACTGAGCAAGATTTTCAGCATGTGCGTGTGCCCCGGTGGTGTGCTTGCGCGTGCATGCTGGTGGCAGTGTGGAGGAGAGGTAGGGGGCTGCTGAGAGCTCTGCACGCCCAGGAATTATAGGATTAATGTAGTTGGGGTGGGAGTGGGAATATTTTTAAGGACTGATTGAAAGGATATAGGAGTGAGTGGGAAATAGTGGTCATGGATGGTTCCAGTACTTGTTAGGTGTTTTGTTGTAAAGACTGAGATTGCAGTTCTTTCCCTGGATGTGTTATATGCATATGTGGTCCAGCTTCTCTGAGGCTGATGCTGGAGCATAGATTGAGCAAAGGAATTCTGACGTGAGTGCTACATCAGTTTGGCATGTGCATGATTTTTTTTTGCAGTATTTTGGAGACATCCAGGAAATAACAATGAGGCATTATGCAAATAACGTAGAGACAGTGTTGGCCCCCAAGTGAAAGTATAAAATGAACACAAAGCAGAGAGATGGAAATATCAGAATGGCTCTCCCAGTCTTGGTAAGACTTAACTAAAAACTGATTGAAAAATTCACATATTTAAAGAAATAACGTGCCAGTTGGAAGGGAGATGACTTCGCAGCCTGACACCTACACAGGATTGGAGGAGAGTCTGAGAAAGGAACTGGAGGGGCCTGGCTCAGAACTGCTCAAGAAGGCTGGCATGGCAACTTCAATCCTTTTGACTTCCCCACCATGGCGATGGATGGTTGTGCCCCTATGATTTTGAATTGCCGGTGAATTCTCCTTATTCTGATGTCATGTTTATTCGACTACATTTGGTCTATGATTTGGCCTTTCATTGCTTTGCCTGTTGCAGAGAATGTACTGATCAATCTGAGCATTCAGATCCACGTGTCAGGTCTGCTTTTCGTAACAGCTCAGCAGCCTCATGTGTGGTGTGCTGAAAACAATCAGGTTCTGAGCCAGCAGAGGTGAGAACAAGGCTCTGAGCCGTGGCAGGTTCACCAAGGTGTATGGCACATGTTTAGGCTATTTGCAGCTTTCCCATGGGCCTGTCATGGTGATGCTTCTCACTGTCCCCTTTCCTTCCAGTCTCTACACATCTCACTAAATATTTCACAGAGTAAATCAGAAAGAAAAGCTGAGACCAGAAAAAAACTAGTCTTAAAAAGGAAATACCAAGCATTGTAATTATAAAATTTCCTTAAAGTATTTTATTCATGAATCAAAGAAGGAGTTTAGTGAGCATTTACTATGCGCTTAACATTGTGTGTTTTTCGCCCTTGTGTTACACTGCGGTTTGCCGAGAAAATAAAGTGGAATATCTCTCTTCTTGGAAGCCCGATTTATTTTTCTATGAAACAGAAGCTACAGCTTCTATTAGAGGCTTCTTGTGTAGGCAGAGAATAGCCCTCAAGGGGCTTAGCCATCAGGCTCCCTGCCTTGGTCATGCTGAGAAGAACTGAAGCAGTTCCTTTACTCGCCGATTTTGGGTCCATCCTACCAGTTATTCTCTTCTGGGTGGCGTCCAAGCTTACTCCAACTCACTGTGTCCCTAATGGCCTGTTATGAAGCCACCTTCAGCAGGTGTTTCTGGAAACTTCCGTCTGGGCTCAGCGATGGTGCCTGCTGGTTCTGGGGAAAGGTTAAGCGGCAGAGAGGTGGCAGCCATCATCTCCTCTAGACAGCCTATGTATGGATATCTTGCCTGGCAGAGTGCCACCTTGCCGACCCTTAGAGGATCTTTGGGATTTCTGGAACATGTCAAGGAACATGCCAAGAAGAGGGACTAGAGATAATTACTACACACTAAGCATTTCTAGGAAGTTTCCGGGGGTGTTACCTGATATGAAAGTGGCTTAGATTGCATAGGTGGTAAGGAAACATCAGAATAGCCAGCTAAAATGGCTTCAATAAGAAGGCCGTTTTAAATCTCACTTAATGGGGAATTTTGAGACTCCAGGGTCGGTTTGGCAGCTCAGCAGAGTCTTCAAGGATGAAGTTGCTCTTTATATTTCCCTTGGGATCTTCGGCATGTCACTGAAGTCTTCTCTCATGTCATAGGATGACTCCAGCAGTTTTGATTATCTTGTGCTTCTAGATGTGTTGTATGCAAATGTGGTCTAACCTCTGTGAGGCTGATGCATGGTACGGATTGAGCAAAGGAATTCTGACACGAGTACCACATCAGTTTGGCACCTGTATACATTTTTGTTTGTTTGTTTTGGTGATTTTTAGGAGGGAAAAAGTGGTGTCTCTCTGCATCTCCCTTTTTAACAGGGAGGAAAATCTTTCCCATGATCCAGCAGGCTGCTTGTTAGGTCTTTCGGTTAGAACTGGATTGCATGTCCACCTTTTATCCATTTACCAGCCCAGATTATATATAGCTTCAATCTAGACCAATCACAGTTGACCTCCTAGGAATAGGCACATTGCTACTCACCAGTCTCATAGGAAATAAAGGTTGTAACATAAAAGAAAGATAGGCGGCTGTTAACTGTCTTTTCCAAGGTTGGAAAAAAGAAAATTGACTTAAAAGACATTAAAGAGAATTTAGAATGCCTCTAAAGGAAGAATGTGCAGACAAGAAAGTGGTATTGGGCACTGGATCATATTATTGGCAGTGAGCATATTTATCACTAAAGATTTTCTGAAAATCGAATGAACGGATTTTGACTAGAACATAATTTGGCCTTGCTTGGAGTTTGGAAGATGAATTAAGGTATCTTAAGAGTTTTCATCCTGTTGATAAGGAAAAATGTCATCTACAAGGAATGAAGTAAGAGCTGTATTCAAATCCTTAAGTGGGCTTGGTCTCTCAAGCTTTGAAAAACAAGTTCAGAAGTGTAATCTTTTTCATTTCTGTGATCATGTTCTTCTGGTTTGATTGGTCTCAAACTTTACTGTGTACACAAATAAATTTGGAACTTGTTAAATGCACAAATTCTTGGGCACAACTTTTCAGAGATGTTGACTCAGAAAGTGTATTAATTTTCTATTGCTGCACAACCATTGATCAAACTCAGGCACATAAAACGTTACCTACTTATTATTTCACAGTTCTGTAGTCACAAGTAGTTCTGGTGGGCTCATGTGAATTTTCCACATAGGGTCTTGCAAGGTTGAAATCAAGGTGTCAGCTGGGCTGGGCTCTTAGCTGAAGGCTCTGGGTAACTATCTGCTTTCAAGCTCCCTCCTGTTGTTGGTAGAATTGACTTCCTTGTGGTCATAGGGCTGAGACCCCTGTGTCTCCCCAGCTATTGATGGAGGACCCCTCTCAGCCCCTAAAGGCTGCTCTCAACCCTTGCCACATGGCCCCCTCCATCTCTATGGCACAGAATCTCTCTCATATCTCATCTCTCTCCCATTTCAACCTCTGTGACTTTCCCTCCAGCAACTAGCTAGAGAAACCCTCTGCTTTTAAAGGGCTTGTGTGATTAGGTTAAGCCCACCTGGATAATCTCTCCAGTTTAAGATAACCGAATAGTAACTTTAATTACATGTGCAAAATCCCTTTTGCCATGTAACATAATATTATTGAGTGTGTGATACCAGGGGATGGATGTCATGGGGGACATCTGAGAGTTCTGCCAACCACAGTATATCTGGTGTGGGACTCCTATATCCTCATGTTTAACAAACTCCTCATAAGATTCTGAGGCAGCTCACAAATTGGGTAACGTGCTCTTGCTGAAACATGGTCAGAGCTATTCTTGGGGATTGAATCAAACCCCTTGGAATTAGAAGTCTTAGAAATCAAGGCAAACAATGTGTATAAAAAAAATTAATGTGTTGATGCAATTTTGAGTCAAATAGCTATTGTAATGTAAGTGCTGAATGATCACTTACATTTCCAGAGTCTGGAGAACGTAGTAGTGGGTCAGTCATGTGGTAAGAACTACCCGTATGTTTAACTCTGGGTTAGACTCTGGACTGCTTGATCGCTATGAGGAATCATGCTCTGTTTTTACTCTTTTTTTTTTCCCCCTGTAGGTCAGTGGGGTGTGGTTAGAAAACTGGTTTATTTGGTATGTTTCTGTGAAATAAACACAGGGTGTGTGGTGGAAGTGTTTGAATTTGTAGCAAATACTCTGGGATTTTACCTAATAACCATTTTCCTCCTTCTTGGCTGCAATGAGGATAGTTTTTATTTTCTGTTTTACATTTTTGCTCTTGTTCTGGCTTCTTTCACTAACCATGATTATTTGCGATTCATTCAGGTTGCCTGTATCAGCTGTTCATTTCTTTTTATTGCAAAGAGTATTCTATTGTATGGATGTACAACAATGTTTTTATTCATTCACTTGTTGATGGACACTTGGGTTGTATCCAGATTTGGGCAATTATAAATAAAGCTACCGTGAGCATGCGGATACACACCTTTGTATGGACAGAGGCTCTCACTTTTCTTGGCTAAATACTTGGGAATGGCATGACTAGATCATATGGTAAGTATATATTTAAATAAGCTATGAAACTGTTTTCCAGAGTGGTGCAGCGTTTTACACTGCCTGCAGCATGAGAATGCGGGAGAGTGCTGTCTCCTCCACACCGTCATCAGCAGGCGGTCTGGTCACATCTGACATTTGAGCTGCTCTGATAGGTATGTAGTGGTATCTTGTGGTTTTAACGTGTATTTCTCTAAAGACTAATTATGTTGGGCATCTTTACATACATGTATGTGCCATCCATATATCTTTTTTGCTGAAGTGTCTGTCTTGCCCACTTTTTAAATACAAGTTTAAAAACAATTATTACTGAGTTTTGAGGGTTCTTTCTGTGTTCTGGATTCAAGTCCTTGATCACATACATGACTTGCAAATATTTCCCCCAGTAGTAGTTTGTCTTTTCGTTCTTTAAACCATGACTTTCAAAGAATAGGAGTTTTAATTTTGATGCAGTCCAGTTTATCAATTAAAAAATGTTATGTATGATATCTTTATTGTTGTATCTAGGAAGTCTTTGCCTGACACAGGTTCACAAAGATTTTATCCTGTGTTTTCTTCTGGAAGTTTTATAGTTTTAGATTCTACATTTAGGCCTATAATCTATTTCTAGTTAATTTTCGCATGTTGTGCAAGCTCCCTGTTTTGCATATGGATATCCAGTTGTTGTAGCACTATTTATTGAAAGATTATGCTTTCTTCACTGAATTAATTACCTTTCCACATGGAATATTAGCCTTCCTTGTAAGTGTGGGCTGTTTCTGGATTTTCTATTTTAATCCATTGATCTTGTTCTCTATTTTTACATCAGTACTATACTGTCTTGAGTACTGTAGATTCATGGAAATCTGGAAATCAGATAGTAGTAGTCCTTTAACTTTTTTTCCTTTTCCAAGTTGTTTTGGATATTCTAGGTCATTTGCATTTTGACAGGAATTTTAGATTCAGTTTGTCAAATTCTACAAAAAATTTCCTGCTGGGATTTTGATTGGGTTGTGCTGAATCTCTAGACCAATTTAGAGAGAATTGGCTTCTTATCAACATTAAGTCTTCCCACACATGAAATCAGTTTGCCTCTCTCTTTATTCAGATTTTTAATTTCTCTCAGCAGTGGTTTACAGCTTTCAGTATTAAGGTCCTGCTCATCTTTTGCCAGATTTATATCTAAATATTTCATATATTTGAGGCTATTGTTTATAGTATTCTTTTAAAATTTCACTTTCCTGTTGCTTGTTGCTAGTGTATGAAGATCACAATAGATTTGTGTATATTGATGTTGTATCCTGAAACCTTGCTAAACTCTGATATTCTGTCCAGTAGCTTTTTTTGTAGATTCAGT